>NW_028227505.1:132530-167066 GCF_978045245.1 Mus caroli | reverse complement strand
AGAAAATTAAAAATACACGCTGTAGGACCCAGAATATGGCGAGAAAACCTGAAAAAGTTGGAAAATGAGAAAATCACACTGTAGGAAGCAGAATATGACGAAAAAAAACTTAAAAATGTTTAAAATTTAAAATTCAAACTGTAGGACCCAGAATATGCCGAGAAACCCTGAAAAACGTGGAAATTAAAAATACACGCTGTAGGACCCAGAATATGGCGAGAAACTCTGAAAAAAGTAGAAAATTAAAACTCACACTGAAGGACCCCGAATATGGCGAGAAAACCTGAAAAAGTTGGTAAATGAGAAAATCACACTGTAGGACCCAGAATTACAAAAAAAACTTGAAAAACTTGGAAAATGAGAAAATCACACTGCAGGACCCAGAATATGCCGAGAAACACTGAAAAACCTGAAAATTAAAAATTCACACTGTTGGACCCAGAATATGGCAAGAAAACATGAAAAAAGTGGAAATTTAAAAATTCACACTGAAGGACTGGAATATGGCAAGAAAACCTGAAAAACGTGGAAATGAAAAAATCACACTGTAGAACCCAGAATATGCCGAGAAATCCTGAAACACATGGAATATTAAAAATACACACTGTAGGACCCAGAATATGCTGAGAAACCCTGAAAAAGTTGGAAAATGAGAAAATCACACTATAGGATCCAGAATATGGCAAGAAACCTGAAAAACATGGAAATTTAAATATTCACACTGTAGAACCAAGAATATGGCAAGAAACACTGAAAAACGTGGAAATTTTAAAATTCGCACTGTAGGACCAGAATATGGCAAGAAACCATGAAAAACGTGGAAAATTAAAAATTCACACTGTATAATCCAGAATATGCCGGGAAAACCTGAAAAAGTTGGAAAATGAGATAATCACACTGTAGAAAGCAGAATATGATGAAAAAAACTTAAAAATGTTTAAAATTAAAAATTCACACTGTAGGACCAGAATATGCCAAAAAACCACGAAAAATGTGGAAATTAAAAATACACGCTGTAGGACCCAGAATATGGCGAGAAACTCTGAAAAAAAGTAGAAAATTTAAAACTCACACTGAAGGACCTGGAATATGGCAAGAAAATCTGAAAAAGTTGGAAAATGAGAAAATCACAATGTAGGACCCAGAATTATGAAAAAAACTTGAAAAATGTGGGAAATGAGAAAAATCATACTGCAGGACCCAGAATATACCGAGAAACCCTGAAAAACGTGAAAATTAAAAATACACACTGTTGGACCCAGAATATGGCGAGAATCCATGAAAAATGTGGAAAATTAAAATTCACACTGTATTACCCAGAATATGGCGAAAAACACTAAAAAACGTGGAAAATTAAAAATTCACACTGAAGGACCTGGAATATGGCAAGAAAACCTGAAAAACGTGGAAATGAGAAAATCACACTGTAGGACCCGACACCAGAATATGACGAAAAAAATCTGAAAAACGTGGAAAATTAAAAATTCACACTAAAGTACCAGGAATATGGCAAGAAAACCTGAAAAACGTGGAAAATTAAAAATTCACACTATAGGACCAGAATATGGCAAGAAACCTGAAAAACGTGGAAAATTGAAAATTCACAATGTAGGACCCAGAATATGCCCAGAAAACCTGAAAAAGTTGGAAAATGAGAAATTCACATAGTAGGAACGAGAATATGGTGAGAAACCCTGAGAAAAGTGGAAAATTAAAAACTCACACTGAAGGACCCGGAATATGGCAAGAAAACCTGAAAAAGGTGGAAAATGAGAAAATCACACTTTAGGACACAGAATTGCGAAAATACTTGAAAAACGTCGAAAATGAGAAAATCACACTGTAGGACCCAGAATATGCTGAGAAACCCTAAAAAAACTAGAAAATTAAAAATTCACACTGTCGGACCCAGAATATGGCGAGAAACAATGAAAAAAGTGGAAAATTAAAAATTCACACTGTATTTCCTAAAATATGGTGAGAAACACTGAAAAACATGGAAAATTAAAAATTCACACTGTAGGACGCAGAATATGGCGAGAAAATCTGAAAAAGATGGAGAATGAGAAAATCATACTGTAGGACCCAGAATTGCGAAAACCCTGAAAAACGTTGACAATTAAATATTCACACTGTAGGACACAGGATATGGTGAGAAAACCTGAAAAATGAGTAAAATTAAAAACTCACAGTGAAGGCCCCTGAATATGGCGAGAAAACCTGAAAAACATGGAAAATTAAATATTAACACTGTAGAACCCAGAATATGGCAAGAAACCTTGAAAATCCTGGAAAATGAAAACTTCACACTATAGAACCCAGAATATGCCGAGAAAACCTGAAAAAGTTGGAAAATGAGAAAATCACACTATAGGACCCAGAATATGACGAAAAACACTTAAAACCGTTTAAAATTAAAATTAACACTGTAGGATGCAGAATAGGCTGAGAAACCCTGAAAAAGGTGGAAAATTAAAAATACACACTTTAGGACCCAGAATACGGCAAGAAACCCTTTAAAAAAAGTAGAAAATTAAAAACTCACACGGAAGAACCCTGAATATGGCGAGAAAACCTGAAAAAGTTGGAAAATGAGAAAATCACACTGTACGACGCAGACTATGACAAAAAAATCTTAAAAATGTTTAAAATTAAAAATTCACACTGTAGAACCCAGAATATGCCGAGATACCATGAAAAACGTGGAAAATTAAAAATACACGCTGTAGGACCCAGTATATGGCGAGAAACTCTGAAAAAAGTAGAAAATTTAAAACTCACACTGAAGGACCTGGAATATGGCAAGAAAATCTGAAAAAGTTGGAAAATGAGAAAAATCACACTCTAGGTCCCAGAATTACGATAAAACTTGAAAAACGAGGAAAATGAGAAAATCACACTGCAGGACTCAGAATATGCGAAGAAACCCTGAAAAAGGTGAAAATGAAAAATACACACTGTCGGACCCAGAATAAGGCAAGAATCCATGAAAAAGGTGGAAAATTAAAATTCACACTGTATTTCCCAGAATATGGTGAGAAACACTGAAAAACGTGGAAAATTAAAAATTCACACTGTAGGATGCAGAATATGGCAAGAAAACGTGAAAAAGATGGAGAATGAGAAATTCACACTGTAGGACCCTGAATTGCGAAAAAACTGAAAAACGTTGACAATTAAAAATTCACACTGAAGGACCCGGAATATGGCCAGAAAACCTGAAAAACGTGGAATATTAAATATTCACACTGTAGAACCCAGAATATGGCAAGAAACCTTGAAAAACGTGGAAAATTAAAAATTCACACTGTAAAACCCAGAATATGCTGAGAAAAACCTGAAAAAGTTGGAAAATGAGAAAATCACACTCTAGGACCCAGAATATGACGAAAAAAAACTTAAAAACGTTTAAAACTAAAAATTAACACTGTAGGATGCAGAATAGGCCTAGAAAACCTGAAAAAGGTGGAAAATTAAAAATACACACTTTAGGACCCAGAATATGGTGAGAAACCCTGAAAAAGTAGAAAATTAAAAACTCACAATAAAGGACCCCGAATATGGCGAGAAAACCTGAAAAAGATGTAGAATGAGAAAATCACACTGTAGAACTCAGAATATGCCGAGAAACCCTGAAAAAATTAGAAAATTAAAAACTGACACTGAAGGACCCAGAATATGGCAAGAAAACCTAAAAAATGTGGAAAATTAAATATTCACACTGTAGGACCCAGAATATGGTGAGAAAGACTGAATAACGAGGAAAATTAAAAATTCACACTGTAGGAACTGAATATGGCAAGAAAACTTGAAAAACGTGGAAAATTAAATATTCACACTGTAGGACCCAGAATATGCCCAGAAAACCTGAAAAAGGTGGAAAATTAAAAATTCACACTGTAGGACCCAGAATAAGACGAGAAACAGTGAAAATCATCGAAAATTAAAAATTCACACTGTAGTACCAGAATATGGCAAGAAAACTTGAAAAACTTGGAAAATTAAAAATTCACACTGTATGACCCAGAATATGACAAAAAAAAAAAAACCTGAAAACCGTGGAAAATTAAAAATTCACAATATAGGATGGAGAATATGGCGAAAAAAACTGAAAAACGTGGAAAATTAAAAACTCACACTGAAGGACCCGGAATATGGCAAGAAAACTTGAAAAACCTGGAAAATTAAATAATCACGTTGTAGGATCCAGAATAAGGTGAGAAACACTCAAAAACGTGGAAAATTAAAAATTCACACTGTAGGATGCAGAATATGGCGAGAAAACGTGAAAAAGATGGAGAATGAGAAAATCACACTGTAGGACCCAGAATTGCGAAAAAACTGAAAAACGTTGACAATTAAAAATTCACACTGAAGGACCCGGAATATTGAGAGAAAACCTGAAAAACGTGGAATATTAAATATTCACCCTGTAGGACCAGAATATGGCAAGAAACCTTGAAAAACGTGGAAAATTAAAAATTCACACTGTAAAACCCAGAATATGCTGAGAAAACCTGAAAAAGTTGGAAAATGAGAATATCACACTCTAGGACCCAGAATATGACGAAAAAAAACTTAAAAACGTTTAAAACTAAAAATTAACACTGTAGGATGCAGAATAGGCCTAGAAAACCTGAAAAAGTTGGAAAATTAAAAATACACACTTTAGGACCCAGAATATGGTGAGAAACCCTGAAAAAAGTAGAAAATTAAAAACTGACACTGAAGGACCCAGAATATGGCGAGAAAACCTGAAAAATGTGGAATATTAAATATTCACACTGTAGGACCCAGAATATGGTGAGAAAGACTGAATAACGAGGAAAATTAAAAATTCACACTGTAGGACCTGAATATGGCAAGAAAACTTGAAAAACGTGGAAAATTAAATATTCACACTGTAGGACCCAGAATATGCCCAGAAAACCTGAAAAAGGTGGAAAACGAGAAAATCACACTGTAGGATCCAGAATATGACGAAAAAAACTTTAAAACGTGGAAAATTAAAAATTCATACTGTAGGACCCAGAATAAGACGAGAAACAGTGAAAATCATCGAAAATTAAAAATTCACACTGTAGTACCAGAATATGGCAAGAAAACTTGAAAAACGTGGAAAATTAAAAATTCACAGTGTAGGACCCAGAATATGCCCAGAAAACCTGAAAAAGGTAGAAAATGGGAAAATCACACTGTAGGACCCAGAATATGACAAAAAAAAAAACCTGAAAACCGTGGAAAATTAAAAATTCACAATATAGGATGGAGAATATGGCGAAAAAAACTGAAAAACGTGGAAAATTAAAAACTCACACTGAAGGAACCGGAATATGGCAAGAAAACTTGAAAAACCTGGAAAATTAAATAATCACGTTGTAGGATCCAGAATAAGGTGAGAAACACTCAAAAACGTGGAAAATTAAAAATTCACACTGTAACACCAGAATATGGCAAGAACCTAGAAAAATGTGGAAATTAAAAGTTTACACTGTAGGACCCAGAATATGCCGAAAAACACTTAATAAGGTGGAAAATTAAAAATTCACATTGTAGGACCCAGAATATGGCAAGAAACCATGAAAAACGTGGAAAATTTAAAATTCACACTGTAGGACCCAGAATATGGCGAGAAACACTGAAAAACGTGGAAAACTTAAAATTCACACTGTAGGACCAGAATATGGCAAGAAACCTTGAAAAACGTGGAAAATAAAAAGTTCCCAATGTAGGACCCAGAATATGGCGAGAAACCCTGAAAAAATTAGAAAATTAAAACTCACACTGAAGGACCCCGAATATGCCAAAAAAAACTGAAAAAATGGAAAATGACAAAATCACACTGTAGGGCCCGGAATAAGACGAAAAAACCTTAAAAACGTGGAAAATTCAAAATTCATACTGTAGGACCCAGAATATGCCGAGAAACCATGAAAAACGTGGAAAATTTAAAATTCACACTGTAGGACTCAGAATATGGCGAAAAACACTGAAAAAAGTAGAAAATTAAAAAGTCATTCTGAAGGACCCCGAATATGGCGAGAATTGCCAAAAAATTGCGAAAAAAAACTTGAAAAACGTTAAAATGAGAAAATCACACTGTAGGACCCAGAAAATGTCGAGGAACCCTGAAAAACTTGAAAATTAAAAATTCACACTTAGTGACACAGAATATGGTGAGAAACAATGAAAAAAATGAAAAATAAAAACTCACACTGGAGGACCCGGATTTCGGCGAGAGAACCTGAAAAATGTTGAAAATGAGAAATTAACACTGTAGGACACAGACTTGCGAAAAAATTTGAAAAACATGGAAAAAGAGAAAATCAAACTGTAGGATCCAGAATATGCCAAGAAACCCTGAAAAACGTGGAAAATTTTAAATTCACACTGTAGGACCAGAATATGGAAAGAAACTTTGAAAAACGTGGAAAATAAAAAGTTCCCAATGTAGGACCCAGAATATGGCGAGAAACCCTGAAAAAATTAGAAAATTAAAACTCACACTGAAGGACCCCGAATATGCCGAAAAAAAACTGAAAAAAATGGAAAATGAGAAAATCACACTGTAGGGCCCGGAACAACACGAAAAAACCTTTAAAACGTGGAAAATTCAAAATTCACACTGTAGGACCCAGAATATGCCGAGAAACCATGAAAAACGTGGAAAATTTAAAATTCACACTGTAGGACTCAAAATATGCCGAGAAACCCTGAAAAAAGTAGAAAATTAAAAAGTCACACTGAAGGACCCCGAATATGGCGAGATAACCTGAAAAAGGTGGAAAATGAGAAAAATCACACTGTATGACCCAGAATTGCGAAAAAACTTGTAAAAGTGGAATATGAGAAAATCACACTGTAGGACCCAGAATATGCAGTGAAACTCTAGTGGAACTAGAGAGAGCACACATTAGTAGCTTGACAACATACCTAAAAGCACTAGAACAAAAGGAAGCAAATTCACCCAAGAGGAGTAGACGGCAGGAAATAATCAAACTCAGGGGCGAAATCAACCAAGTGGAAACAAGAAAAACTATTCAAAGAATCAACCAATCAAGGAGCTGGTTCTTTGAGAAAATCAACAAGATAGATAAACCCTTAGCCAGACTCACTAGAGGGCACAGGGAAAGCATCCTAATTAACAAAATCAGAAATGAAAAAGGAGACATAACAACAGATCCTGAAGACATCCAAAACACCATCAGATCCTTCTACCAAAGGCTATACTCAACAAAACTGGAGAACCTGGATGAAATGGAGAAGTTCCTAGACAGATACCAGGTACCAAAGTTGAATCAAGATCAGGTTAATGATCTAAACAGCCCTATATCCCCCAAAGAAATAGAAGCAGTCATTAATAGTCTCCCAACTAAAAAAAGCCCAGGACCAGATGGGTTTAGTGCAGAGTTCTATCAGACCTTCAAAGAAGATCTAATCCCAGTTCTTCACAAACTATTCCACAAAATAGAAACAGAAGGTACTCTACCCAACTCATTCTATGAAGCCACAATTACTCTGATACCTAAACCACAAAAAGACCCAACAAAGATAGAAAACTTCAGACCAATATCCCTTATGAATATTGATGCAAAAATCCTCAATAAAGTTCTTGCTAACCGAATCCAAGAACACATCAAAACAATCATCCATCCTGACCAAGTAGGTTTCATCCCAGGGATGCAGGGATGGTTCAATATACGGAAATCCATCAACGTAATCCAGTATATAAACAAACTCAAAGACAAAAACCACATGGTCATCTCGTTAGATGCGGAAAAAGCATTTGACAAGATCCAACACCCATTCATGATAAAAGTCTTGGAAAGATCAGGAATTCAAGGCCCATACCTAAACATGATAAAAGCAATCTACAGCAAACCAGTAGCCAACATCAAAGTAAATGGTCAGAAGCTTGAAGCAATCCCTCTAAAATCAGGGACTAGACAAGGCTGTCCACTTTCTCCATACCTATTCAACATTGTACTTGAAGTCCTAGCCAGAGCAATTCGACAACAAAAGGAGATCAAAGGGATACAAATTGGAAAAGATGAAGTCAAAATATCACTCTTTGCAGATGATATGATAGTATATATAAGTGACCCTAAAAATTCCACCAGAGAACTCCTAAGCCTGATAAACAGCTTCGGTGAAGTAGCTGGATATAAAATTAACTCAAACAAATCAATGGCCTTTCTCTACACAAAGAATAAACAGGCTGAGAAAGAAATTAGGGAAACAACACCCTTCTCAATAGTCACAAATAATATAAAATATCTTGGCGTGACTCTAACTAAGGAAGTGAAAGATCTGTATGATAAAAACTTCAAGTCTCTGAAGAAAGAAATTCTAGAAGATCTCAGAAGATGGAAAGATCTCCCATGCTCATGGATTGGCAGGATCAACATTGTAAAAATGGCTATCTTGCCAAAAGCAATCTACAGATTCAATGCAATTCCCATCAAAATTCCAAATCAATTCTTCAACGAATTAGAAAGTGCAATCTGCAAATCCATCTGGAATAACAAAAAACCTAGGATAGCAAAAACTCTTCTCAAGGATAAAAGAACCTCTGGTGGAATCACCATGCCGGACCTAAAGCTCTACTACAGAGCAATTGTGATAAAAACCGCATGGTACTGGTATAGTGACAGACAAATAGACCAATGGAATAGAATTGAAGACCCAGAAATGAACCCACACACCTACGGTCACTTGATCTTCGACAAGGGAGCTAAAAACATCCAGTGGAAGAAAGACAGCATTTTCAACAAATGGTGCTGGCACAACTGGTTGTTAACATGTAGAAGAATGCGAATCGATCCATTCCTATCTCCTTGTACTAAGATCAAGTCTAAGTGGATCAAGGAACTTCACATAAAACCAGAGACACTGAAACTTATAGAGGAGAAAGTGGGGAAAGCCTTGAAGATATGGGCACAGGGGAAAAATTCCTGAATAGAACAATAATGGCTTGTGCTGTAAGATCGAGAATTGACAAGTGGGACCTCATGAAACTACAAAGCTTCTGAAAGGCTAAAGACACCATCAATAAGACAAAAAAACCACCAACAGATTGGGAAAGGATCTTCACCTATCCTAAATCAGATAAGGGACTAATATCCAATATATATAAAGAACTCAAGAAGGTGGACTCCAGAAAGTCAAATAACCCCATTAAAAAATGGGGCTCAGAACTGAACAAAGAATTCTCACCTGAGGAATACCGAATGGCAGAGAAGCACCTGAAAAAATGTTCAACATCCTTAATCATCAGGGAAATGCAAATCAAAACAACCCTGAGATTCCACCTCACACAAGTCAGAATGGCTAAGATCAAAAATTCAGGTGACAGCAGATGCTGGCGAGGATGTGGAGAAAGAGGAACACTCCTCCATTGTTGGTGGGATTGCAAGCTTGTACAACCACTCTGGAAATCAGTCTGGCGGTTCCTCAGAAAATTGGACATAGTACTACCGGAGGATCCAGCAATACCTCTCCTGGGCATATATCCAGAAGATGTCCCAACTGGTAAGAAGGACACATGCTCCACTATGTTCATAGCAGCCCTATTTATAATAGCCAGAAGCTGGAAAGAACCCAGATGTCCCTCAACAGAGGAATGGATACAGAAATTATGGTACATTTACACAATGGAGTACTACTCAGCTATTAAAAAGAATGAATTTATGAAATTCCTAGCCAAATGGATGGACCTGGAGGGCATCATCTTGAGTGAAGTAACACAATCACAAAAGAACTCACACAATATGTATTCACTGATAAGTGGATATTAGCCCAAAACTTAGGATACCCAAGATATAAGATACAATTTGCTAAACGCATGAAACTCAAGAAGAATGAAGACCAAAGTGTGGACACTGTGCATCTTCTTAGAATTGGGAACAAAACACCCAGGGAAGGAGTTACAGAGACAAAGTTCGTAGCTGTGATGAAAGGATGGACCATTTAGAGACTTCCGTATCCAGGGATCCATCCCATAATCAGCTTCTAAACGCTGACACCATTGCATACACTAGCAAGATTTTGCTGAAAGGACCCAAATATAGCTGTCTCTTGTGAGACGATGCCGGGGCCTAGCAAACACAGGAGTGGATGCTCACAGTCAGCTATTGGATGTATCACAGGGCTCCCTATGGAGAAGCTAGAGAAAGTACCCAAGGAGCTAAAGGGATCTGCAACCCTATTGTTGGAACAACATGATGTACTAACCAGAACCCCGGAGCTCTTGTCTCTAGCTGCATATGTATCCAAAGATGGCCTAGTCGGCCATCAATGGAAAGAGAGGCCCATTGGACTTGCAAACTTTATATGCCCCAATATAGGGGAATGCCAGGGCCAAAAGAATGGGAATGGGTGGGTAGGGAAGTGGGGGGCGCTATGGGGGACTTTTGGGATAGCATTGGAAATGTAATTGAGGAAAATATGTAATAAAAATATTAAAAATTTTTTAAAAATTCACATTGTAGGACCAAGAACATGGCGAGAAATCCTGAAAAAAGTAGAAAATTAAAGAGTCACACTGAAGGACCCCGAATATGGCGAGAAAACCTGAAAAAGGTGGAAAATGAGAAAATCAAACTGTAGGACCCAAAATAGCGAAAAAACTTGAAAAACGTGGAAAATGAGAAAATCACATTGTGGGACCCAGAACATGACGAAAAAAATTAAAACGTGGAAAATTAAAAATTCAATCTGTAGGAACCAGAATATGGCTAGAAAGCATAAAAAAAAGTGGAAAATTAAAAATTCACACTGTAGGACCCAGAATATGGCGACAAACACTGAAAAACGTGGAAAATTAAAAATTCACACTGATGGACCTGGAATATGATGAAAAACCCTGAAAAATATGGAAAATTAAAAATTCACACTGTAGGACCAGAATATAGCAAGAAACCTTGAAAAACGTGGAAAATAAAAACTTCCCATTGTAGGAACCAGAATATGTCGAGAAAACCTGAAAAAGGTGGAAAAAGAGAAAATCACACTGTAGGACCTAGAATTGCGAAAAAACTTGAAAAACGTCCAAAATGAGAAAATCACGCTACAGGACATATAATATGCCGAGAAACCCTGAAAATAGTGAAAATTAAAAATTCAAACTGTCCGACCAAGTATATGGCGAGAAATCCGAAAAAAAGTAGAAAATTAAAGAGTCACACTGAAGGACCCCGAATATCTCGAGAAAATATTAAAAAGGTGGAAAATGAGAAAATCAAACTGTAGGCCCCAAAATTACGAAAAAACGTGAAAAACGAGGAAAATGAGAAAATCACATTGTGGGACCCAGAATATGACTAAAAAAACTTAAAAACGTGGAAAATTAAGAATTCAAACTGTAGGACCATGAATATGGCGAGAAACCATGAAAAAAGTGGAAAATAAAAAATTCACACTGTAGGACCCAGAATATGGCAAGAAACAATGAAAAACGTGGAAAAATAAAAATTCACACAGCCGGGCGTGGTGGCGCACGCCTTGATCCCAGCACTCGGGAGGCAAAGGCAGGCGGATTTCTGAGTTCGAGGCCAGCCTGGTCTACAGAAGTGAGTTCCAGGACAGCCAGAGCTATACAGAGAAACCCTGTCTCGAAAAAAGCAAAAAAAAAAAAAAATTCACACTGAAAGACATGGAATATGTCGAGAAAACCTGAAAAACATGGAAAATTAACAACTAACAAACAAAGATCTGGAATATGGCCAGAAACCCTGAAAAACGTGGAAGGAAGCAGAATATGGCGAGAAATCCTGAAAAATATGGAAAATTAAAAATTCACACTGTAGGACCCAAAAGATGTTGAGAAACCCTGAAAACGGTGGCAAATTAAAAATTCACACTGATGGACCTGGAATATGATGAAAAACCCTGAAACACATGGAAAATTAAATATTCACACTGTAGGACCCAGAATATGGCGAGAAACACTGAAAAACGTGGAAAATTAAATATTCACACTGTAGGATGAAGAATATGGTGGAAAACCCTGAAAAACATGGAAAATTTATAATTCACACTGTAGGACACAGAATATGGCGAGACACCTTGAAAAAAGTAGAAAATTAAAAACTCTCACTGAAGGACCAAGAATATTCCGAGAAAACCTGGAAATGTTGGAAAAAGAGAAAATTAAACTGTAGGGCCCAGAATATGGCGAGAAACACTGAAAATCGTGGAAAATTGAAAATTCACACTGTAGGACAAAGAATATGGCGAGAAACCCTGAAAAAGTAGTAAAGTAAAACTCACACTGAAGGACCCCGAATATGCCTAGAAAACCTGAAAAAGGTGGAAATTGAGAAAATCACAATGTAGGACCCAGAATATGAAGAAAAAAACTTAAAAACGTGGAAAATTAAAAATTCACACTGTAGGACCCAGAATATGGCGAGAAACCCTGAAAAACGTGGAAAAATTAAATTCACACTGTAGGACGCAGAATATGGCGAGAAAACCTGAAAAGGGGAGAAAATGAGAAAATCACACTGCAGGACACAGAATATGCCGAGAAAGCCTGAAAAACGTGAAAATTTAAAATTCACACTGTCTGGCCCAGAATATCGCGAGTAACCATGAAAAAAGTAGATATTTTAAAATTCACACTGTATTACCCAGAATATGGCCAGAAACACTGAAAAAGGTGGAAAATGAGAAAATCACACTGCAGGACCCAGAATATAACGAAAAAAAATAAAAACGTGGAAAATTTAAAATTCACACTGTAGGACCCAAAGTATGGCGAGAAACCCTGAAAAAAGTATAAAATTAAAAACTCACACTGAAGGACCCCGAATATGGCGAGAAAACCTGAAAGAGGTAGAAAATGAGAAAATCACACTGCAGGACCCAAAATATGTCGAGAAACCCTGAAAAACGTGAAAATTAAAAATTCACACTGTCTGACCCAGAATATGGAGAATAACCATGAAAAAAAGTGGAAAATTTAATATTCAAATGTAGGACCCAGAATATGGTGAAAAACCGTGAAAAAGTAGAAATTAAAAAACTCACACAGAAGGATCCATATATTGGGAGAAAACCTGAAAAAGGTGGAAAATGAGAAAATCACACTGTTCGACCCAGAATTGCAAAAAAAAACTTGAAAACGTCAAAAATGAGAAAATCACACTGTAGGACCCAGAATATGCCAAGAAAGCCTGAAAAACGAGGAAAATTAAGAATACAGGCTGGAGAAAAGCACCTGGGAAGCTAGGGCGCAGGGTCGGCAGACACTCGCCAGCTACCCACAACACCCGCCACAGGATCTTAAGACTTCTGGTGAGTGGAACACAGCTTCTGCTCCAATCCAATTGCGCGCGGGACCTGAGACTGCATTAGTTAGGGAAGCAGAAACCGGCCTGAGTAGGGCCACAGGCCTCATCCGGCCGGATCAGCACCAGGGGAGCTAGAGCGCAGGGTCGGCTGACACCCGCCAGCTTCCCACGACCCCCGCCACAGGATTTTGAGACTGCTGGTGAGTGGAACACAGCTTCTGCTCCAGTCCAATCACGCGGGACCCGAGACTGCTCTGGTTGGGGAGGCAGAAATCCGGCCTACATAGGGCCACAAGCCTCTTCCGGTCAGAAAAGCACCTGGGAAGCTAGGGCACAGGGTCAGCTGACACTCGCCAGCTACCCACAACACCCGCCACAGGATCTTAAGACTTCTGGTGAGTGGAACACAGCTTCTGCTCCAATCCAATTGCGCGCGGGACTTGAGACTGCATTAGTTAGGGAAGCAGAAAACCGGCCTGAGTAGGACCACAGGCCTCTTCCTGCTGGACCAGCACCGGGGTACCGCCAGCTACCCACGACCCCAGCCACAGGATTTTGAGACTGCTGGTGAGTGGAACACAGCTTCTGCTCCAATCTTTAAACAGTGACAACGACAACAACTAACCCCAGAGATTACCAGATGGCGAAAGGTAAACGTAATAATCTTACTAACAGAAACCAAGACCACTCACCATCATCAGAACCCAGCACTCCCACTTCGCCCAGTCCAGGGCACCCCAACACACCGGAAAAGCTAGACACGGATCTAAAAGCATATCTCCTGATGATGATAGAGGACTTCAAGAAGGACTTTAATAACACACTTAAAGAAATACAAAGGAACGCTGGTAAACAGGTAGAAGACAATAAAGAGGAAGCACAAAAATCCCTTAAAGAATTGCAGGAGAACACTGCTAAAGAGTTACAAATCCGGGGCTGGTGAGATGGCTCAGTGGGTAAGAGCACCCGACTGCTCTTCCGAAGGTCCAGAGTTCAATTCCCAGCAACCACATGGTGGCTCACAACCATCTGCAACGAGATCTGGCGCCCTCTTCTGGAGTGTCTGAAGACAGCTACAGTGTACTTACATATAATAAATAAATAAATCTAAAAAAAAAAAAAAAAGAGTTACAAATCCTTAAAGAAAAACAGGATAACATAATCAAACAGGTAGAAGTCCTTAATGAAAAACAGGAAAACACATCCAAACAGATGATGGAAATGAACAAAACCATACTAGACCTAAAAAGGGAAGTAGACACAATAAAGAAAACCCAAAATGAGGCAACACTGGAGATAGAAACCCTAGGAAAGAAATCTGGAACCATAGATACGAGCATCAGCAACAGAATACAAGAGATGGAAGAGAGAATCTCAGGTGCAGAAGATTCCATAGAGAACATCGGCACAACAATCAAGGAAAATGTAAAATGCAAAAAGATCCTAACTAAAAACATCCAAGAAATACAGGACACAATGAGAAGACCAAACCTACGGATAATAGGAGTGGATGAGAATGAAGATTTTCAACTCAAAGGACCAGCAAACATCTTCAACAAAATTATAGAAGAAAACTTCCCAAATCTAAAGAAAGAGATGCCCATGAACATACAAGAAGCCTACAGAACTCCAAATAGACTGGACCAGAAAAGAAATACCTCCCGACACATAATAATCAGAACAACAAATGCTCTAAATAAAGATAGAATACTAAAAGCAGTAAGAGAAAAAGGCCAAGTAACATATAAAGGCAAGCCTATCAGAATTACACCAGATTTTTCACCAGAGACTATGAGAGCCAGAAGATCCTGGACGGATGTTATACAGACACTAAAAGAACACAAATTCCAGCCCAGGCTACTATACCCAGCCAAACTCTCAATTAACATAGATGGAGAAACCAAAGTATTCCACGACAGAACCAAATTCACACATTATCTCTCCACGAATCCAGCCCTTCAAAGGATAATAACAGAAAAAAAACCAATACAAGGACAGGAACCACGCCCTAGAAACAACAAGAAGGTAATCCCTCAACAAACCTAAAAGAAGACAGCCACAAGAACAAAATGCCAACTTTAACAACAATAATAACAGGAAACAACAATTACTTTTCCTTAATATCTCTTAATATCAATGGACTCAACTCCCCGATAAAAAGACATAGACTAACAAAATGGCTACACAAACAAGACCCAACATTTTGCTGCTTACAGGAAACTCATCTCAGAGAAAAGGATAGACACTACCTCAGAATGAAAGGCTGGAAAACAATTTTCCAAGCAAATGGCATGAAGAAACAAGCTGGAGTAGCCATTCTAATATCTGATAAGATTGACTTCCAACCCACAGTCATCAAAAAAGTCAGGGAGGGACACTTCATACTCATCAAAGGTAAAATCCTCCAAGAGGAACTATCAATCCTGAATATCTATGCTCCAAATACAAAGGCAGCCACATTCATTAAAGAAACTTTAGTAAATCTCAAAGCACACATTGCACCTCATACAAGTGGGAGACTTCAACACACCACTTTCACCAATGGACAGATCATGGAAACAGAAACTAAACAGGGACACACTGAAACTAACAGAAATTATGAATCAAATGGATCTGGCAGATATCTACAGAACATTCTATCCTAAAACAAAAGGATATACCTTCTTCTCAGCACCTCATGGTACCTTCTCCAAAATTGACCACATAATTGGTCACAAAGCAGGCCTCAACAGATACAAAAATATTGAAATTGTCCCATGCATCCTATCAGATCACCATGGACTAAGGCTGATCTTCAATAACAAAATAAATAATAGAAAGCCAACCTTCACGTGGAAACTGAACAACACTCTTCTCAATGATACCTTGGTCAAGGAAGGAATAAAGAAAGAAATTAAGGACTTTTTAGAGTTCAATGAAAATGAAGCCACAACATACCCAAACTTATGGGACGCAATGAAAGCATTTCTAAGAGGAAAACTCATAGCTCTGAGTGCCTCCAAAAGGAAACTAGAGAGAGCACACATTAGCAGCTTGACAACACACCTAAAAGCACTAGAACAAAAGGAAGCAAATTCACCCAAGAGGAGTAGACGGCAGGAAATAATCAAACTCAGGGGTGAAATCAACCAAGTGGAAACAAGAAAAACTATTCAAAGAATCAACCAATCAAGGAGCTGGTTCTTTGAGAAAATCAACAAAATAGATAAACCCTTAGCCAGACTCACTAGAGGGCACAGGGAAAGCATCCTAATTAACAAAATCAGAAATGAAAAAGGAGACATAACAACAGATCCTGAAGACATCCAAAACACCATCAGATCCTTCTACCAAAGGCTATACTCAACAAAACTGGAGAACCTGGATGAAATGGAGAAGTTCCTAGACAGCTACCAGGTACCAAAGTTGAATCAAGATCAGGTTAATGATCTAAACAGCCCTATATCCCCCAAAGAAATAGAAGCAGTCATTAATAGTCTCCCAACTAAAAAAAGCCCAGGACCAGATGGGTTTAGTGCAGAGTTCTATCAGACCTTCAAAGAAGATCTAATCCCAGTTCTTCACAAACTATTCCACAAAATAGAAACAGAATGTACTCTACCCAACTCATTCTATGAAGCCACAATTACTCTGATACCTAAACCACAAAAAGACCCAACAAAGATAGAAAACTTCAGACCAATATCCCTTATGAATATTGATGCAAAAATCCTCAATAAAGTTCTTGCTAACCGAATCCAAGAACACATCAAAACAATCATCCATCCTGACCAAGTAGGCTTCATCCCAGGGATGCAGGGATGGTTCAATATACGGAAATCCATCAATGTAATCCAGTATATAAACAAACTCAAAGACAAAAACCACATGGTCATCTCGTTAGATGCGGAAAAAGCATTTGACAAGATCCAACACCCATTCATGATAAAAGTCTTGGAAAGATCAGGAATTCAAGGCCCATACCTAAACATGATAAAAGCAATCTACAGCAAACCAGTAGCCAACATCAAAGTAAATGGTCAGAAGCTTGAAGCAATCCCTCTAAAATCAGGGACTAGACAAGGCTGTCCACTTTCTCCATACCTATTCAACATTGTACTTGAAGTCCTAGCCAGAGCAATTCGACAACAAAAGGAGATCAAAGGGATACAAATTGGAAAAGATGAAGTCAAAATATCACTTTTTGCAGATGATATGATAGTATGTATAAGTGACCCTAAAAATTCCACCAGAGAACTCCTAAGCCTGATAAACAGCTTCGGTGAAGTAGCTGGATATAAAATTAACTCAAACAAATCAATGGCCTTTCTCTACACAAAAAATAAACAGGCTGAGAAAGAAATTAGGGAAACAACACCCTTCTCAATAGTCACAAATAATATAAAATATCTTGGCGTGACTCTAACTAAGGAAGTGAAAGATCTGTATAATAAAAACTTCAAGTCTCTGAAGAAAGAAATTATAGAAGATCTCAGAAGATGGAAAGATCTCCCATGCTCATGGATTGGCAGGATCAACATTGTAAAAATGGCTATCTTGCCAAAAGCAATCTACAGATTCAATGCAATCCCCATCAAAATTCCAAATCAATTCTTCAACGAATTAGAAAGTGCAATCTGCAAATTCATCTGGAATAACAAAAAACCTAGGATAGCAAAAACTCTTCTCAAGGATAAAAGAACCTCTGGTGGAATCACCATGCCGGACCTAAAGCTCTACTACAGAGCAATTGTGATAAAAACTGCATGGTACTGGTATAGTGACAGACAAATAGACCAATGGAATAGAATTGAAGACCCAGAAATGAACCCACACACCTACGGTCACTTGATCTTCGACAAGGGAGCTAAAAACATCCAGTGGAAGAAAGACAGCATTTTCAACAAATGGTGCTGGCACAACTGGTTGTTAACATGTAGAAGAATGCGAATCGATCCATTCCTATCTCCTTGTACTAAGGTCAAGTCTAAGTGGATCAAGGAACTTCACATAAAACCAGAGACACTGAAACTTATAGAGGAGAAAGTGGGGAAAAGCCTTGAAGATATGGGCACAGGGGAAAAATTCCTGAATAGAACAGTAATGGCTTGTGCTGTAAGATCGAGAATTGACAAGTGGGACCTCATGAAACTACAAAGCTTCTGCAAGGCTAAAGACACCATCAATAAGACAAAAAAACCACCAACAGATTGGGAAAGGATCTTCACCTATCCTAAATCAGATAAGGGACTAATATCCAATATATATAAAGAACTCAAGAAGGTGGACTCCAGAAAGTCAAATAACCCCATTAAAAAATGGGGCTCAGAACTGAACAAAGAATTCTCACCTGAGGAATACCGAATGGCAGAGAAGCACCAGAAAAAATGTTCAACATCCTTAATCATCAGGGAAATGCAAATCAAAACAACCCTGAGATTCCACCTCACACCAGTCAGAATGGCTAAGATCAAAAATTCAGGTGACAGCAGATGCTGGTGAGGATGTGGAGAAAGAGGAACACTTCTCCATTGTTGGTGGGATTGCAAGCTTGTACAACCACTCTGGAAATCAGTCTGGCGGTTCCTCAGAAAATTGGACATAGTACTACCGGAGGATCCAGAAATATCTCTCCTGGGCATATATCCAGAAGATGTCCCAACCGGTAAAAAGGACACATGCTCCACTATGTTCATAGCAGACCTATTTATAATAGCCAGAAGCTGGAAAGAACCCAGATGTCCCTCAACATAGGAATGGATACAGAAATTATGGTACATTTACACAATGGAGTACTACTCAGCTATTAAAAAGAATGAATTTATGAAATTCCTAGCCAAATGGATGGACCTGGAGGGCATCATCTTGAGTGAAGTAACACAATCACAAAAGAACTCACACAATATGTATTCACTGATAAGTGGATATTAGCCCAAAACTTAGGATACCCAAGATATAAGATACAATTTGCTAAACGCATGAAACTCAAGAAGAATGAAGACCAAAGTGTGGACACTGTGCACCTTCTTAGAATTGGGAACAAAACACCCAGGGAAGGAGTTACAGAGACAAAGTTCGTAGCTGTGATGAAAGGATGGACCATTTAGAGACTGCTGTATCCAGGGATCCATCCCATAATCAGCTTCTAAACGCTGACACCATTGCATACACTAGCAAGATTTTGCTGAAAGGACCCAAATATAGCTGTCTCTTGTGAGACGATGCCGGGGCCTAGCAAACACAGGAGTGGATGTTCACAGTCAGCTATTGGATGTATCACAGGGCTCCCAATGGAGAAGCTAGAGAAAGTAACCAAGGAGCTAAAGGGATCTGCAACCCTATTGTTGGAACAACATGATGTACTAACCAGAACCCCGGAGCTCTTGTCTCTAGCGGCATATGTATCGAAAGATGGCCTAGTCGGCCATCAATGGAAAGAGAGGCCCATTGGACTTGCAAACTTTATATGCCCCAATATAGGGGAATGCCAGGGCCAAAAGAATGGGAATGGGTGGGTAGGGAAGTGGGGGGCGCTATGGGGGACTTTTGGGATAGCATTGGAAATGTAATTGAGGAAAATATGTAATAAAAATATTAAAAATTAAAAAAAAAAAGAATACAGGCTGTAGAACCCTGAATATGCCGAGAAACCCTGAAAAAAAGTAGAAAATTAAATACTCACACTGAAGGACCCGGAATATGGCGAGACCACCAGAAAAGGTGGAAAATGAGAAAATCACACTCTAGGACCCAGAATTCCGAAAAAACTTGAAAAACGGGGAAAATGAGAAAATCACACTACAGGACCCAGAATATGCCGAGAAACCCTGAAAATTGTGAAAATAAAAATTCACACTGAAGTACCCAGAATATGGCGACAAACCATGAAAAAAAAGTGGAAAATTAAAAATTCACACTTAAGGACCTGGAATATGGTGAGAAAACCTGAAAAGCATGGAAAGTTAAATATTCACACTGTAGGACCCAGAATATGGCGAGAAACACTGAAATAGGTGGAAAATGTGAAAACCACACTTTAGGACCCAGAATATTACGAAAAAAACTTAAAAACGTGAAAAATTTTAAATTCACACTGTAGGACCCAGAATATCGCGAGAAACCTTAAAAAAGTATAAAATAAAAAAAAAAAAAACACACTGAAGGACTCCGAATATGGCGAGAAAACCTGAAGAAAGTAGAAAGTTAAAAACTCACACTGAAAGACCCGGAATATGGGAGACAACCTGAAAAAGGTGGAAAATGAGAAAATCACACTCTAGAACCCAGAATTGCAAAAAAACTTGAAAAATGTGGAAAATGAGAAAATCACACTACAAGACCCAGAATATGCCGAGAAAACCTGAAAATCGTGGAAAATTAAAAATACACGCTGTAGGACCCAGAATATGGCGAGAAACCCTGAAAAATGTAGAAAATTAAAAACTCACACTGAAGGACCCAAATATGGCGAGAAAACCTGAAAAAGATGGAATATGAGAAAATCACACTGTAGCACCCAGAATATGCTGAGAAACCCTGACAAATGTGGAAAATTAAAAATACTTGCTATAGGACCCAGAATATGGTGAGAAACCCTGAAAAAAGTAGAAAATTAAAAACTCACACTGAAGGACCCCGAATATGGCGAGAAAATCTGAAAAAGTTGGAAAATGAGATATTCACACTGTAGGACCCAAAATTACGAAAAAACTTGAAAAACGTGGAAAATGAGAAAATCACACTGCAGGACGCAGAATATGACGAAAACAACCTTAAAAATGTTTAAAATTAACATTCATACTGTAGAACCCAGAATATGGCGAGAAACCCTGAAAAACGTGGAAAATTTAAAATTCACACTGTAGGACGCAAAACATGGGGAGAAACCCTGAAAAAAGTAGAAAATTAAAAACTCAAACTGAATGACCCCGAATATCGCGAGAAAACCTGAAAAAGGTGGAAAATGAGAAAATCACACTTTAGGACCCAGAATTGCGAAAAAACTTGAAAAACGTCGAAAATGAGAATATCATATTGTAGTACTCAGATTATGCAGAGAAACCTTGAAAAACGTGTAAAATTAAAAATGCACGCTGTAGGACCCAGAATATGCCAAGAAACCCTGAAAAACCTGAAAATTAAAAATTCACACTGTCCGACCAAGAATATGGGGTGAAACCATGAAAAAATTTGAAAATTAAAAATTCACACTGTATTACCCAGAATATTGCGAAAAAAACTGAAAAACGTGGAAAATTAAAAGTTCATACTGAAGGACCTGGAATATGGTAATAAAACTTTAAAAACCTGGAAATGAGAAAATCACACTGTAGGACACAGAATATGACGAAAAAACCTGAAAAACGTGGAAAATTAAAAATTCACACTGAAGTACCCGGATATCGCGAGAAAACCTGAAAAACGAGGAAAATTAAAAACTCACAGTGAAGGACCCAGAATATGGCGAGAAAACCTGAAAAACATGGAAAATTAAATATTCACACTGTAGGACACAGAATACGGTGATAAACACTAAAAAATGTGGAAAATTAAAAATTTACACTGTTGGACCCAGAATATGCTGAGAACCACTGAAAAAAGTGGAAAAATAAAAATTCACACTGTAAGACCAGAATATGGCAAGAATCCTTGAAAAACGTGGAAAATTAAAAATTCACACTGTAGGACCCAGAATAATCCGAGAAAACCTGGAAAAGTTGGAAAATGAGAAAATCACTCTGTAGAACCCAGAATATGACAAAAAAAAACCTTAAAAATGTTAAAAATTAAAATTCATACTGTAGGACCCAGAATATGGCGAGAAAACCAGATAAAGGTAGAAAATGAGAAAATCACACTGTAGGACCCAGAATTGCGAAAAAAAACTTGAAAAACGTCGAAAATGAGAAAATCACATTGCAGGACTCAGAATATGCCAAGAAATCCTGAAAAATGTGGAAAATTAAAAATACACGCTGGAGGACCCAGAATATGGTGAGAAACCCTGAAGAAAGTAGAAAATTAAAAACTCACATTGAACGACCCCGAATATGGTGAGAAAACCTGAAAAAGGTAGAAAATGTGAAAATCACACTGTAGGACCCAGAATTAGGACAAAACTTGAAAAACGTAGAAAATGAGAAAATCACACTTCAGGACCCAGAATATGCCGAGAAACCATGAAAAACGTGAAAATTAAAAATTCTCACTGTCCGACCCAGAATATGGCAAGAAACCATGAAAAAAAGTGGAAAATTTAAAATTCACACTTTATGACGCAGAACATGGCGAAAAACCCTGAAAAAAATAGAAAATTTAAAACTCCCAATGAAGGACCAGGAATATGGCGAGAAAACTTGAAAAAGGTGGAAAATGAGAAAATCACACTGAAGGACCCAGAATATGCAGAGAAACCCTGAAAAACGATGAAAATTAAAAATACACAGTGTAGGATGCAGAATATTGCGAGAAACCTGAAAAAAGTTGAAAATTTAAAACTCACACTAAAGGACCCCAAATATGGCGAGAAAACCTGAAAAAGTTGGAAAATGAGAAAATCACACTGTAGGACCAAGAATAGGCAGAGAAACCCTGAAAAACGTGGAAAATTAAAAATACGTGCATTATGACCCAGAATATGTCGAGAAACCCTGAAAAAATTAGAAAATTAAAAACTCACACTGAAGGACCCCGAATATGGCGAGAAAACCTGAAAAAGGTGGAAAATAAGAAAATCACACTGTAGGACACAGAATATGCCGAGAAACCCTGACAAACATGGAAAATTAAAAATACACACTGTAGGACCCAGAATATGGCAAGAAACCCTGAAAAAAGTAGAAAATTAAAAACTCACACTGAAGAACCCCAAATATGGCAAGAAAACCTGAAAAAGGTGGAAAATGAGAAAATCGCACTGTAGGACACAGAATTGCGAAAAAACTTTAAAAACATAGAAAATGACAACCCTCTTCCGGTCAGAAAAGCACCGGGGCAGCTGGGGCGCAGGGTCGACTGACACTCGCCAGCTACCCACAACACCCGCCACAGGATCTTAAGACTTCTGGTGAGTGGAGCACAGCTTCTGCTCCAATCCAAGTGCTCGGGACCTGAGACTGCATTAGTTAGGGAAGCAGAAACCTGCCTGAGTAGGGCCACAGGCCTCATCCGGCCAGATCAGCGCCGGGGTAGCGGGAGAGCAGGGTTGCCTGACACCCGCCAGCTACCCACGACCCCCGCCGCAGGATTTTGGGACTGCTGGTGAGTGGAACACAGCTTCTGCTCCAATCTTTAAACAGTGACAACGACAACAACTAACCCCAGAGATTACCAGATGGCGAAAGGTAAACGTAATAATCTTACTAACAGAAACCAAGACCACTCACCATCATCAGAACCCAGCACCCCCACTTCGCCCAGTCCAGGGCACCCCAACACACCGGAAAAGCTAGACACGGATTTAAAAGCATATCTCCTGATGATGATAGAGGACTTCAAGAAGGACTTTAATAACACACTTAAAGAAATGCAGGAGAACACTGCTAAACAGGCAGAAGACAATAAAGAGGAAGCACAAAAATCCCTTAAAGAATTGCAGGAGAACACTGCTAAAGAGTTACAAATCCTTAAAGAAAAACAGGATAACATAATCAAACAGGTAGAAGTCCTTACAGAAAAACAGGAAAACACATCCAAACAGATGATGGAAATGAACAAAACCATACTAGACCTAAAAAGGGAAGTAGACACAATAAAGAAAACCCAAAATGAGGCAACACTGAAGATAGAAACCCTAGGAAAGAAATCTGGAACCATAGATACGAGCATCAGCAACAGAATACAAGAGATGGAAGAGAGAATCTCAGGTGCAGAAGATTCCATAGAGAACATCGGCACAATAATCAAGGAAAATGTAAAATGCAAAAAGATCCTAACTCAAAACATCCAAGAAATACAGGACACAATGAGAAGACCAAACCTACGGATAATAGGAGTGGATGAGAATGAAGATTTTCAACTCAAAGGACCAGCAAACATCTTCAACAAAATTATAGAAGAAAACTTCCCAAATCTAAAGAAAGAGATGCCCATGAACATACAAGAAGCCTACAGAACTCCAAATAGACTGGACCAGAAAAGAAATACCACCCGACACATTATAATCAGAACAACAAATGCTCTAAATAAAGATAGAATACTAAAAGCAGTAAGAGAAAAAGGCCAAGTAACATATAAAGGCAAGCCTATCAGAATTACACCAGATTTTTCACCAGAGACTATGAGAGCCAGAAGATCCTGGACGGATGTTATACAGACACTAAAAGAACACAAATTCCAGCCCAGGCTACTATACCCAGCCAAACTCTCAATTAACATAGATGGAGAAACCAAAGTATTCCACGACAGAACCAAATTCACACATTATCTCTCCACGAATCCAGCCCTTCAAAGGATAATAACAGAAAAAAAAAACAATACAAGGACAGGAACCACGCCCTAGAAACAACAAGAAGGTAATCCCTCAACAAACCTAAAAGAAGACAGCCACAAGAACAAAATGCCAACTTTAACAACAATAATAACAGGAAACAACAATTACTTTTCCTTAATATCTCTTAATATCAATGGACTCAACTCCCCGATAAAAAGACATAGACTAACAAAATGGCTACACAAACAAGACCCAACATTTTGCTGCTTACAGGAAACTCATCTCAGAGAAAAGGATAGACACTACCTCAGAATGAAAGGCTGGAAAACAATTTTCCAAGCAAATGGCATGAAGAAACAAGCTGGAGTAGCCATTCTAATATCTGATAAGATTGACTTCCAACCCACAGTCATCAAAAAAGTCAGGGAGGGACACTTCATACTCATCAAAGGTAAAATCCTCCAAGAGGAACTATCAATCCTGAATATCTATGCTCCAAATACAAAGGCAGCCACATTCATTAAAGAAACTTTAGTAAATCTCAAAGCACACATTGCACCTCATACAAGTGGGAGACTTCAACACACCACTTTCACCAATGGACAGATCATGGAAACAGAAACTAAACAGGGACACACTGAAACTAACAGAAATTATGAATCAAATGGATCTGGCAGATATCTACAGAACATTCTATCCTAAAACAAAAGGATATACCTTCTTCTCAGCACCTCATGGTACCTTCTCCAAAATTGACCACATAATTGGTCACAAAGCAGGCCTCAACAGATACAAAAATATTGAAATTGTCCCATGCATCCTATCAGATCACCATGGACTAAGGCTGATCTTCAATAACAAAATAAATAATAGAAAGCCAACCTTCACGTGGAAACTGAACAACACTCTTCTCAATGATACCTTGGTCAAGGAAGGAATAAAGAAAGAAATTAAGGACTTTTTAGAGTTCAATGAAAATGAAGCCACAACATACCCAAACTTATGGGACGCAATGAAAGCATTTCTAAGAGGAAAACTCATAGCTCTGAGTGCCTCCAAAAGGAAACTAGAGAGAGCACACATTAGCAGCTTGACAACACACCTAAAAGCACTAGAACAAAAGGAAGCAAATTCACCCAAGAGGAGTAGACGGCAGGAAATAATCAAACTCAGGGGTGAAATCAACCAAGTGGAAACAAGAAAAACTATTCAAAGAATCAACCAATCAAGGAGCTGGTTCTTTGAGAAAATCAACAAGATAGATAAACCCTTAGCCAGACTCACTAGAGGGCACAGGGAAAGCATCCTAATTAACAAAATCAGAAATGAAAAAGGAGACATAACAACAGATCCTGAAGACATCCAAAACACCATCAGATCCTTCTACCAAAGGCTATACTCAACAAAACTGGAGAACCTGGATGAAATGGAGAAGTTCCTAGACAGCTACCAGGTACCAAAGTTGAATCAAGATCAGGTTAATGATCTAAACAGCCCTATATCCCCCAAAGAAATAGAAGCAGTCATTAATAGTCTCCCAACTAAAAAAAGCCCAGGACCAGATGGGTTTAGTGCAGAGTTCTATCAGACCTTCAAAGAAGATCTAATCCCAGTTCTTCACAAACTATTCCACAAAATAGAAACAGAATGTACTCTACCCAACTCATTCTATGAAGCCACAATTACTCTGATACCTAAACCACAAAAAGACCCAACAAAGATAGAAAACTTCAGACCAATATCCCTTATGAATATTGATGCAAAAATCCTCAATAAAGTTCTTGCTAACCGAATCCAAGAACACATCAAAACAATCATCCATCCTGACCAAGTAGGCTTCATCCCAGGGATGCAGGGATGGTTCAATATACGGAAATCCATCAATGTAATCCAGTATATAAACAAACTCAAAGACAAAAACCACATGGTCATCTCGTTAGATGCGGAAAAAGCATTTGACAAGATCCAACACCCATTCATGATAAAAGTCTTGGAAAGATCAGGAATTCAAGGCCCATACCTAAACATGATAAAAGCAATCTACAGCAAACCAGTAGCCAACATCAAAGTAAATGGTCAGAAGCTTGAAGCAATCCCTCTAAAATCAGGGACTAGACAAGGCTGTCCACTTTCTCCATACCTATTCAACATTGTACTTGAAGTCCTAGCCAGAGCAATTCGACAACAAAAGGAGATCAAAGGGATACAAATTGGAAAAGATGAAGTCAAAATATCACTTTTTGCAGATGATATGATAGTATATATAAGTGACCCTAAAAATTCCACCAGAGAACTCCTAAGCCTGATAAACAGCTTCGGTGAAGTAGCTGGATATAAAATTAACTCAAACAAATCAATGGCCTTTCTCTACACAAAGAATAAACAGGCTGAGAAAGAAATTAGGGAAACAACACCCTTCTCAATAGTCACAAATAATATAAAATATCTTGGCGTGACTCTAACTAAGGAAGTGAAAGATCTGTATAATAAAAACTTCAAGTCTCTGAAGAAAGAAATTATAGAAGATCTCAGAAGATGGAAAGATCTCCCATGCTCATGGATTGGCAGGATCAACATTGTAAAAATGGCTATCTTGCCAAAAGCAATCTACAGATTCAATGCAATCCCCATCAAAATTCCAAATCAATTCTTCAACGAATTAGAAAGTGCAATCTGCAAATTCATCTGGAATAACAAAAAACCTAGGATAGCAAAAACTCTTCTCAAGGATAAAAGAACCTCTGGTGGAATCACCATGCCGGACCTAAAGCTCTACTACAGAGCAATTGTGATAAAAACTGCATGGTACTGGTATAGTGACAGACAAATAGACCAATGGAATAGAATTGAAGACCCAGAAATGAACCCACACACCTACGGTCACTTGATCTTCGACAAGGGAGCTAAAAACATCCAGTGGAAGAAAGACAGCATTTTCAACAAATGGTGCTGGCACAACTGGTTGTTAACATGTAGAAGAATGCGAATCGATCCATTCCTATCTCCTTGTACTAAGGTCAAGTCTAAGTGGATCAAGGAACTTCACATAAAACCAGAGACACTGAAACTTATAGAGGAGAAAGTGGGGAAAAGCCTTGAAGATATGGGCACAGGGGAAAAATTCCTGAATAGAACAGTAATGGCTTGTGCTGTAAGATCGAGAATTGACAAGTGGGACCTCATGAAACTACAAAGCTTCTGCAAGGCTAAAGACACCATCAATAAGACAAAAAAAACACCAACAGATTGGGAAAGGATCTTCACCTATCCTAAATCAGATAAGGGACTAATATCCAATATATATAAAGAACTCAAGAAGGTGGACTCCAGAAAGTCAAATAACCCCATTAAAAAATGGGGCTCAGAACTGAACAAAGAATTCTCACCTGAGGAATACCGAATGGCAGAGAAGCACCAGAAAAAATGTTCAACATCCTTAATCATCAGGGAAATGCAAATCAAAACAACCCTGAGATTCCACCTCACACCAGTCAGAATGGCTAAGATCAAAAATTCAGGTGACAGCAGATGCTGGTGAGGATGTGGAGAAAGAGGAACACTTCTCCATTGTTGGTGGGATTGCAAGCTTGTACAACCACTCTGGAAATCAGTCTGGCGGTTCCTCAGAAAATTGGACATAGTACTACCGGAGGATCCAGAAATATCTCTCCTGGGCATATATCCAGAAGATGTCCCAACCGGTAAAAAGGACACATGCTCCACTATGTTCATAGCAGACCTATTTATAATAGCCAGAAGCTGGAAAGAACCCAGATGTCCCTCAACATAGGAATGGATACAGAAATTATGGTACATTTACACAATGGAGTACTACTCAGCTATTAAAAAGAATGAATTTATGAAATTCCTAGCCAAATGGATGGACCTGGAGGGCATCATCTTGAGTGAAGTAACACAATCACAAAAGAACTCACACAATATGTATTCACTGATAAGTGGATATTAGCCCAAAACTTAGGATACCCAAGATATAAGATACAATTTGCTAAACGCATGAAACTCAAGAAGAATGAAGACCAAAGTGTGGACACTGTGCACCTTCTTAGAATTGGGAACAAAACACCCAGGGAAGGAGTTACAGAGACAAAGTTCGTAGCTGTGATGAAAGGATGGACCATTTAGAGACTGCTGTATCCAGGGATCCATCCCATAATCAGCTTCTAAACGCTGACACCATTGCATACACTAGCAAGATTTTGCTGAAAGGACCCAAATATAGCTGTCTCTTGTGAGACGATGCCGGGGCCTAGCAAACACAGGAGTGGATGTTCACAGTCAGCTATTGGATGTATCACAGGGCTCCCAATGGAGAAGCTAGAGAAAGTAACCAAGGAGCTAAAGGGATCTGCAACCCTATTGTTGGAACAACATGATGTACTAACCAGAACCCCGGAGCTCTTGTCTCTAGCGGCATATGTATCGAAAGATGGCCTAGTCGGCCATCAATGGAAAGAGAGGCCCATTGGACTTGCAAACTTTATATGCCCCAATATAGGGGAATGCCAGGGCCAAAAGAATGGGAATGGGTGGGTAGGGAAGTGGGGGGCGCTATGGGGGACTTTTGGGATAGCATTGGAAATGTAATTGAGGAAAATATGTAATAAAAATATTAAAAATTAAAAAAAAAAAGAATACAGGCTGTAGAACCCTGAATATGCCGAGAAACCCTGAAAAAAAGTAGAAAATTAAATACTCACACTGAAGGACCCGGAATATGGCGAGACCACCAGAAAAGGTGGAAAATGAGAAAATCACACTCTAGGACCCAGAATTCCGAAAAAACTTGAAAAACGGGGAAAATGAGAAAATCACACTACAGGACCCAGAATATGCCGAGAAACCCTGAAAATTGTGAAAATAAAAATTCACACTGAAGTACCCAGAATATGGCGACAAACCATGAAAAAAAAGTGGAAAATTAAAAATTCACACTTAAGGACCTGGAATATGGTGAGAAAACCTGAAAAGCATGGAAAGTTAAATATTCACACTGTAGGACCCAGAATATGGCGAGAAACACTGAAATAGGTGGAAAATGTGAAAACCACACTTTAGGACCCAGAATATTACGAAAAAAACTTAAAAACGTGAAAAATTTTAAATTCACACTGTAGGACCCAGAATATCGCGAGAAACCTTAAAAAAGTATAAAATAAAAAAAAAAAAAAACACACTGAAGGACTCCGAATATGGCGAGAAAACCTGAAGAAAGTAGAAAGTTAAAAACTCACACTGAAAGACCCGGAATATGGGAGACAACCTGAAAAAGGTGGAAAATGAGAAAATCACACTCTAGAACCCAGAATTGCAAAAAAACTTGAAAAATGTGGAAAATGAGAAAATCACACTACAAGACCCAGAATATGCCGAGAAAACCTGAAAATCGTGGAAAATTAAAAATACACGCTGTAGGACCCAGAATATGGCGAGAAACCCTGAAAAATGTAGAAAATTAAAAACTCACACTGAAGGACCCAAATATGGCGAGAAAACCTGAAAAAGATGGAATATGAGAAAATCACACTGTAGCACCCAGAATATGCTGAGAAACCCTGACAAATGTGGAAAATTAAAAATACTTGCTATAGGACCCAGAATATGGTGAGAAACCCTGAAAAAAGTAGAAAATTAAAAACTCACACTGAAGGACCCCGAATATGGCGAGAAAATCTGAAAAAGTTGGAAAATGAGATATTCACACTGTAGGACCCAAAATTACGAAAAAACTTGAAAAACGTGGAAAATGAGAAAATCACACTGCAGGACGCAGAATATGACGAAAACAACCTTAAAAATGTTTAAAATTAACATTCATACTGTAGAACCCAGAATATGGCGAGAAACCCTGAAAAACGTGGAAAATTTAAAATTCACACTGTAGGACGCAAAACATGGGGAGAAACCCTGAAAAAAGTAGAAAATTAAAAACTCAAACTGAATGACCCCGAATATCGCGAGAAAACCTGAAAAAGGTGGAAAATGAGAAAATCACACTTTAGGACCCAGAATTGCGAAAAAACTTGAAAAACGTCGAAAATGAGAATATCATATTGTAGTACTCAGATTATGCAGAGAAACCTTGAAAAACGTGTAAAATTAAAAATGCACGCTGTAGGACCCAGAATATGCCAAGAAACCCTGAAAAACCTGAAAATTAAAAATTCACACTGTCCGACCAAGAATATGGGGTGAAACCATGAAAAAATTTGAAAATTAAAAATTCACACTGTATTACCCAGAATATTTCGAAAAAAACTGAAAAACGTGGAAAATTAAAAGTTCATACTGAAGGACCTGGAATATGGTAATAAAACTTTAAAAACCTGGAAATGAGAAAATCACACTGTAGGACACAGAATATGACGAAAAAACCTGAAAAACGTGGAAAATTAAAAATTCACACTGAAGTACCCGGATATCGCGAGAAAACCTGAAAAACGAGGAAAATTAAAAACTCACAGTGAAGGACCCAGAATATGGCGAGAAAACCTGAAAAACATGGAAAATTAAATATTCACACTGTAGGACACAGAATACGGTGATAAACACTAAAAAATGTGGAAAATTAAAAATTTACACTGTTGGACCCAGAATATGCTGAGAACCACTGAAAAAAGTGGAAAAATAAAAATTCACACTGTAAGACCAGAATATGGCAAGAATCCTTGAAAAACGTGGAAAATTAAAAATTCACACTGTAGGACCCAGAATAATCCGAGAAAACCTGGAAAAGTTGGAAAATGAGAAAATCACTCTGTAGAACCCAGAATATGACAAAAAAAAAACCTTAAAAATGTTAAAAATTAAAATTCATACTGTAGGACCCAGAATATGGCGAGAAAACCAGATAAAGGTAGAAAATGAGAAAATCACACTGTAGGACCCCAGAATTGCGAAAAAAAAACTTGAAAAACGTCGAAAATGAGAAAATCACATTGCAGGACTCAGAATATGCCAAGAAATCCTGAAAAAATGTGGAAAATTAAAAATACACGCTGGAGGACCCAGAATATGGTGAGAAACCCTGAAGAAAGTAGAAAAATTAAAAACTCACATTGAACGACCCCGAATATGGTGAGAAAACCTGAAAAAGGTAGAAAATGTGAAAATCACACTGTAGGACCCAGAATTAGGACAAAACTTGAAAAACGTAGAAAATGAGAAAATCACACTTCAGGACCCAGAATATGCCGAGAAACCATGAAAAACGTGAAAATTAAAAATTCTCACTGTCCGACCCAGAATATGGCAAGAAACCATGAAAAAAAGTGGAAAATTTAAAATTCACACTTTATGACGCAGAACATGGCGAAAAACCCTGAAAAAAATAGAAAATTTAAAACTCCCAATGAAGGACCAGGAATATGGCGAGAAAACTTGAAAAAGGTGGAAAATGAGGAAAATCACACTGAAGGACCCAGAATATGCAGAGAAACCCTGAAAAACGATGAAAATTAAAAATACACAGTGTAGGATGCAGAATATTGCGAGAAACCTGAAAAAAGTTGAAAATTTAAAACTCACACTAAAGGACCCCAAATATGGCGAGAAAACCTGAAAAAAGTTGGGAAAATGAGAAAATCACACTGTAGGACCAAGAATAGGCAGAGAAACCCTGAAAAAACGTGGAAAATTAAAAATACGTGCATTATGACCCAGAATATGTCGAGAAACCCTGAAAAAATTAGAAAATTAAAAACTCACACTGAAGGACCCCGAATATGGCGAGAAAACCTGAAAAAGGTGGAAAATAAGAAAATCACACTGTAGGACACAGAATATGCCGAGAAACCCTGACAAACATGGAAAATTAAAAATACACCACTGTAGGACCCAGAATATGGCAAGAAACCCTGAAAAAAGTAGAAAATTAAAAAACTCACACTGAAGAACCCCAAATATGGCAAGAAAACCTGAAAAAGGTGGAAAATGAGAAAATCGCACTGTAGGACACAGAATTGCGAAAAAACTTTAAAAACATAGAAAATGGACAACCCTCTTCCGGTCAGAAAAGCACCGGGGCAGCTGGGGCGCAGGGTCGACTGACACTCGCCAGCTACCCACAACACCCGCCACAGGATCTTAAGACTTCTGGTGAGTGGAGCCACAGCTTCTGCTCCAATCCAAGTGCTCGGGACCTGAGACTGCATTAGTTAGGGAAGCAGAAACCTGCCTGAGTAGGGCCACAGGCCTCATCCGGCCAGATCAGCGCCGGGGTAGCGGGAGAGCAGGGTTGCCTGACACCCGCCAGCTACCCACGACCCCCGCCGCAGGATTTTGGGACTGCTGGTGAGTGGAACCACAGCTTCTGCTCCAATCTTTAAACAGTGACAACGACAACAACTAACCCCAGAGATTACCAGATGGCGAAAGGTAAACGTAATAATCTTACTAACAGAAACCAAGACCACTCACCATCATCAGAACCCAGCACCCCCACTTCGCCCAGTCCCAGGGGCACCCCAACACACCGGAAAAGCTAGACACGGATTTAAAAGCATATCTCCTGATGATGATAGAGGACTTCAAGAAGGACTTTAATAACACACTTAAAGAAATGCAGGAGAACACTGCTAAACAGGCAGAAGACAATAAAGAGGAAGCACAAAAATCCCTTAAAGAATTGCAGGAGAACACTGCTAAAGAGTTACAAATCCTTAAAGAAAAACAGGATAACATAATCAAACAGGTAGAAGTCCTTACAGAAAAACAGGAAAACACATCCAAACAGATGATGGAAATGAACAAAACCATACTAGACCTAAAAAGGGAAGTAGACACAATAAAGAAAACCCAAAATGAGGCAACACTGAAGATAGAAACCCTAGGAAAGAAATCTGGAACCATAGATACGAGCATCAGCAACAGAATACAAGAGATGGAAGAGAGAATCTCAGGTGCAGAAGATTCCATAGAGAACATCGGCACAATAATCAAGGAAAATGTAAAATGCAAAAAGATCCTAACTCAAAACATCCAAGAAATACAGGACACAATGAGAAGACCAAACCTACGGATAATAGGAGTGGATGAGAATGAAGATTTTCAACTCAAAGGACCAGCAAACATCTTCAACAAAATTATAGAAGAAAACTTCCCAAATCTAAAGAAAGAGATGCCCATGAACATACAAGAAGCCTACAGAACTCCAAATAGACTGGACCAGAAAAGAAATACCACCCGACACATTATAATCAGAACAACAAATGCTCTAAATAAAGATAGAATACTAAAAGCAGTAAGAGAAAAAGGCCAAGTAACATATAAAGGCAAGCCTATCAGAATTACACCAGATTTTTCACCAGAGACTATGAGAGCCAGAAGATCCTGGACGGATGTTATACAGACACTAAAAGAACACAAATTCCAGCCCAGGCTACTATACCCAGCCAAACTCTCAATTAACATAGATGGAGAAACCAAAGTATTCCACGACAGAACCAAATTCACACATTATCTCTCCACGAATCCAGCCCTTCAAAGGATAATAACAGAAAAAAAAACAATACAAGGACAGGAACCACGCCCTAGAAAACAACAAGAAGGTAATCCCTCAACAAACCTAAAAGAAGACAGCCACAAGAACAAAATGCCAACTTTAACAACAATAATAACAGGAAACAACAATTACTTTTCCTTAATATCTCTTAATATCAATGGACTCAACTCCCCGATAAAAAGACATAGACTAACAAAATGGCTACACAAACAAGACCCAACATTTTGCTGCTTACAGGAAACTCATCTCAGAGAAAAGGATAGACACTACCTCAGAATGAAAGGCTGGGAAAACAATTTTCCAAGCAAATG
>NW_028227505.1:82177-132430 GCF_978045245.1 Mus caroli | reverse complement strand
CAATCACAAAAGAACTCACACAATATGTATTCACTGATAAGTGGATATTAGCCCAAAACTTAGGATACCCAAGATATAAGATACAATTTGCTAAACGCATGAAACTCAAGAAGAATGAAGACCAAAGTGTGGACACTGTGCACCTTCTTAGAATTGGGAACAAAACACCCAGGGAAGGAGTTACAGAGACAAAGTTCGTAGCTGTGATGAAAGGATGGACCATTTAGAGACTGCTGTATCCAGGGATCCATCCCATAATCAGCTTCTAAACGCTGACACCATTGCATACACTAGCAAGATTTTGCTGAAAGGACCCAAATATAGCTGTCTCTTGTGAGACGATGCCGGGGCCTAGCAAACACAGGAGTGGATGTTCACAGTCAGCTATTGGATGTATCACAGGGCTCCCAATGGAGAAGCTAGAGAAAGTAACCAAGGAGCTAAAGGGATCTGCAACCCTATTGTTGGAACAACATGATGTACTAACCAGAACCCCGGAGCTCTTGTCTCTAGCGGCATATGTATCGAAAGATGGCCTAGTCGGCCATCAATGGAAAGAGAGGCCCATTGGACTTGCAAACTTTATATGCCCCAATATAGGGGAATCCAGGAGCCAAAAGAATGGGAATGGGTGGGTAGGGAAGTGGGGGGCGCTATGGGGGACTTTTGGGATAGCATTGGAAATGTAATTGAGGAAAATATGTAATAAAAATATTAAAAATTAAAAAAAAAAAGAATACAGGCTGTAGAACCCTGAATATGCCGAGAAACCCTGAAAAAAAGTAGAAAATTAAATACTCACACTGAAGGACCCGGAATATGGCGAGACCACCAGAAAAGGTGGAAAATGAGAAAATCACACTCTAGGACCCAGAATTCCGAAAAAACTTGAAAAACGGGGAAAATGAGAAAATCACACTACAGGACCCAGAATATGCCGAGAAACCCTGAAAATTGTGAAAATAAAAATTCACACTGAAGTACCCAGAATATGGCGACAAACCATGAAAAAAAAGTGGAAAATTAAAAATTCACACTTAAGGACCTGGAATATGGTGAGAAAACCTGAAAAGCATGGAAAGTTAAATATTCACACTGTAGGACCCAGAATATGGCGAGAAACACTGAAATAGGTGGAAAATGTGAAAACCACACTTTAGGACCCAGAATATTACGAAAAAAACTTAAAAACGTGAAAAATTTTAAATTCACACTGTAGGACCCAGAATATCGCGAGAAACCTTAAAAAAGTATAAAATAAAAAAAAAAAAAAAACACACTGAAGGACTCCGAATATGGCGAGAAAACCTGAAGAAAGTAGAAAGTTAAAAACTCACACTGAAAGACCCGGAATATGGGAGACAACCTGAAAAAGGTGGAAAATGAGAAAATCACACTCTAGAACCCAGAATTGCAAAAAAACTTGAAAAATGTGGAAAATGAGAAAATCACACTACAAGACCCAGAATATGCCGAGAAAACCTGAAAATCGTGGAAAATTAAAAATACACGCTGTAGGACCCAGAATATGGCGAGAAACCCTGAAAAATGTAGAAAATTAAAAACTCACACTGAAGGACCCAAATATGGCGAGAAAACCTGAAAAAGATGGAATATGAGAAAATCACACTGTAGCACCCAGAATATGCTGAGAAACCCTGACAAATGTGGAAAATTAAAAATACTTGCTATAGGACCCAGAATATGGTGAGAAACCCTGAAAAAAGTAGAAAATTAAAAACTCACACTGAAGGACCCCGAATATGGCGAGAAAATCTGAAAAAGTTGGAAAATGAGATATTCACACTGTAGGACCCAAAATTACGAAAAAACTTGAAAAACGTGGAAAATGAGAAAATCACACTGCAGGACGCAGAATATGACGAAAACAACCTTAAAAATGTTTAAAATTAACATTCATACTGTAGAACCCAGAATATGGCGAGAAACCCTGAAAAACGTGGAAAATTTAAAATTCACACTGTAGGACGCAAAACATGGGGAGAAACCCTGAAAAAAGTAGAAAATTAAAAACTCAAACTGAATGACCCCGAATATCGCGAGAAAACCTGAAAAAGGTGGAAAATGAGAAAATCACACTTTAGGACCCAGAATTGCGAAAAAACTTGAAAAACGTCGAAAATGAGAATATCATATTGTAGTACTCAGATTATGCAGAGAAACCTTGAAAAACGTGTAAAATTAAAAATGCACGCTGTAGGACCCAGAATATGCCAAGAAACCCTGAAAAACCTGAAAATTAAAAATTCACACTGTCCGACCAAGAATATGGGGTGAAACCATGAAAAAATTTGAAAATTAAAAATTCACACTGTATTACCCAGAATATTTCGAAAAAAACTGAAAAACGTGGAAAATTAAAAGTTCATACTGAAGGACCTGGAATATGGTAATAAAACTTTAAAAACCTGGAAATGAGAAAATCACACTGTAGGACACAGAATATGACGAAAAAACCTGAAAAACGTGGAAAATTAAAAATTCACACTGAAGTACCCGGATATCGCGAGAAAACCTGAAAAACGAGGAAAATTAAAAACTCACAGTGAAGGACCCAGAATATGGCGAGAAAACCTGAAAAACATGGAAAATTAAATATTCACACTGTAGGACACAGAATACGGTGATAAACACTAAAAAATGTGGAAAATTAAAAATTTACACTGTTGGACCCAGAATATGCTGAGAACCACTGAAAAAAGTGGAAAAATAAAAATTCACACTGTAAGACCAGAATATGGCAAGAATCCTTGAAAAACGTGGAAAATTAAAAATTCACACTGTAGGACCCAGAATAATCCGAGAAAACCTGGAAAAGTTGGAAAATGAGAAAATCACTCTGTAGAACCCAGAATATGACAAAAAAAAAACCTTAAAAATGTTAAAAATTAAAATTCATACTGTAGGACCCAGAATATGGCGAGAAAACCAGATAAAGGTAGAAAATGAGAAAATCACACTGTAGGACCCAGAATTGCGAAAAAAAACTTGAAAAACGTCGAAAATGAGAAAATCACATTGCAGGACTCAGAATATGCCAAGAAATCCTGAAAAATGTGGAAAATTAAAAATACACGCTGGAGGACCCAGAATATGGTGAGAAACCCTGAAGAAAGTAGAAAATTAAAAACTCACATTGAACGACCCCGAATATGGTGAGAAAACCTGAAAAAGGTAGAAAATGTGAAAATCACACTGTAGGACCCAGAATTAGGACAAAACTTGAAAAACGTAGAAAATGAGAAAATCACACTTCAGGACCCAGAATATGCCGAGAAACCATGAAAAACGTGAAAATTAAAAATTCTCACTGTCCGACCCAGAATATGGCAAGAAACCATGAAAAAAAGTGGAAAATTTAAAATTCACACTTTATGACGCAGAACATGGCGAAAAACCCTGAAAAAAATAGAAAATTTAAAACTCCCAATGAAGGACCAGGAATATGGCGAGAAAACTTGAAAAAGGTGGAAAATGAGAAAATCACACTGAAGGACCCAGAATATGCAGAGAAACCCTGAAAAACGATGAAAATTAAAAATACACAGTGTAGGATGCAGAATATTGCGAGAAACCTGAAAAAAGTTGAAAATTTAAAACTCACACTAAAGGACCCCAAATATGGCGAGAAAACCTGAAAAAGTTGGAAAATGAGAAAATCACACTGTAGGACCAAGAATAGGCAGAGAAACCCTGAAAAACGTGGAAAATTAAAAATACGTGCATTATGACCCAGAATATGTCGAGAAACCCTGAAAAAATTAGAAAATTAAAAACTCACACTGAAGGACCCCGAATATGGCGAGAAAACCTGAAAAAGGTGGAAAATAAGAAAATCACACTGTAGGACACAGAATATGCCGAGAAACCCTGACAAACATGGAAAATTAAAAATACACACTGTAGGACCCAGAATATGGCAAGAAACCCTGAAAAAAGTAGAAAATTAAAAACTCACACTGAAGAACCCCAAATATGGCAAGAAAACCTGAAAAAGGTGGAAAATGAGAAAATCGCACTGTAGGACACAGAATTGCGAAAAAACTTTAAAAACATAGAAAATGACAACCCTCTTCCGGTCAGAAAAGCACCGGGGCAGCTGGGGCGCAGGGTCGACTGACACTCGCCAGCTACCCACAACACCCGCCACAGGATCTTAAGACTTCTGGTGAGTGGAGCACAGCTTCTGCTCCAATCCAAGTGCTCGGGACCTGAGACTGCATTAGTTAGGGAAGCAGAAACCTGCCTGAGTAGGGCCACAGGCCTCATCCGGCCAGATCAGCGCCGGGGTAGCGGGAGAGCAGGGTTGCCTGACACCCGCCAGCTACCCACGACCCCCGCCGCAGGATTTTGGGACTGCTGGTGAGTGGAACACAGCTTCTGCTCCAATCTTTAAACAGTGACAACGACAACAACTAACCCCAGAGATTACCAGATGGCGAAAGGTAAACGTAATAATCTTACTAACAGAAACCAAGACCACTCACCATCATCAGAACCCAGCACCCCCACTTCGCCCAGTCCAGGGCACCCCAACACACCGGAAAAGCTAGACACGGATTTAAAAGCATATCTCCTGATGATGATAGAGGACTTCAAGAAGGACTTTAATAACACACTTAAAGAAATGCAGGAGAACACTGCTAAACAGGCAGAAGACAATAAAGAGGAAGCACAAAAATCCCTTAAAGAATTGCAGGAGAACACTGCTAAAGAGTTACAAATCCTTAAAGAAAAACAGGATAACATAATCAAACAGGTAGAAGTCCTTACAGAAAAACAGGAAAACACATCCAAACAGATGATGGAAATGAACAAAACCATACTAGACCTAAAAAGGGAAGTAGACACAATAAAGAAAACCCAAAATGAGGCAACACTGAAGATAGAAACCCTAGGAAAGAAATCTGGAACCATAGATACGAGCATCAGCAACAGAATACAAGAGATGGAAGAGAGAATCTCAGGTGCAGAAGATTCCATAGAGAACATCGGCACAATAATCAAGGAAAATGTAAAATGCAAAAAGATCCTAACTCAAAACATCCAAGAAATACAGGACACAATGAGAAGACCAAACCTACGGATAATAGGAGTGGATGAGAATGAAGATTTTCAACTCAAAGGACCAGCAAACATCTTCAACAAAATTATAGAAGAAAACTTCCCAAATCTAAAGAAAGAGATGCCCATGAACATACAAGAAGCCTACAGAACTCCAAATAGACTGGACCAGAAAAGAAATACCACCCGACACATTATAATCAGAACAACAAATGCTCTAAATAAAGATAGAATACTAAAAGCAGTAAGAGAAAAAGGCCAAGTAACATATAAAGGCAAGCCTATCAGAATTACACCAGATTTTTCACCAGAGACTATGAGAGCCAGAAGATCCTGGACGGATGTTATACAGACACTAAAAGAACACAAATTCCAGCCCAGGCTACTATACCCAGCCAAACTCTCAATTAACATAGATGGAGAAACCAAAGTATTCCACGACAGAACCAAATTCACACATTATCTCTCCACGAATCCAGCCCTTCAAAGGATAATAACAGAAAAAAAAACAATACAAGGACAGGAACCACGCCCTAGAAACAACAAGAAGGTAATCCCTCAACAAACCTAAAAGAAGACAGCCACAAGAACAAAATGCCAACTTTAACAACAATAATAACAGGAAACAACAATTACTTTTCCTTAATATCTCTTAATATCAATGGACTCAACTCCCCGATAAAAAGACATAGACTAACAAAATGGCTACACAAACAAGACCCAACATTTTGCTGCTTACAGGAAACTCATCTCAGAGAAAAGGATAGACACTACCTCAGAATGAAAGGCTGGAAAACAATTTTCCAAGCAAATGGCATGAAGAAACAAGCTGGAGTAGCCATTCTAATATCTGATAAGATTGACTTCCAACCCACAGTCATCAAAAAAGTCAGGGAGGGACACTTCATACTCATCAAAGGTAAAATCCTCCAAGAGGAACTATCAATCCTGAATATCTATGCTCCAAATACAAAGGCAGCCACATTCATTAAAGAAACTTTAGTAAATCTCAAAGCACACATTGCACCTCATACAAGTGGGAGACTTCAACACACCACTTTCACCAATGGACAGATCATGGAAACAGAAACTAAACAGGGACACACTGAAACTAACAGAAATTATGAATCAAATGGATCTGGCAGATATCTACAGAACATTCTATCCTAAAACAAAAGGATATACCTTCTTCTCAGCACCTCATGGTACCTTCTCCAAAATTGACCACATAATTGGTCACAAAGCAGGCCTCAACAGATACAAAAATATTGAAATTGTCCCATGCATCCTATCAGATCACCATGGACTAAGGCTGATCTTCAATAACAAAATAAATAATAGAAAGCCAACCTTCACGTGGAAACTGAACAACACTCTTCTCAATGATACCTTGGTCAAGGAAGGAATAAAGAAAGAAATTAAGGACTTTTTAGAGTTCAATGAAAATGAAGCCACAACATACCCAAACTTATGGGACGCAATGAAAGCATTTCTAAGAGGAAAACTCATAGCTCTGAGTGCCTCCAAAAGGAAACTAGAGAGAGCACACATTAGCAGCTTGACAACACACCTAAAAGCACTAGAACAAAAGGAAGCAAATTCACCCAAGAGGAGTAGACGGCAGGAAATAATCAAACTCAGGGGTGAAATCAACCAAGTGGAAACAAGAAAAACTATTCAAAGAATCAACCAATCAAGGAGCTGGTTCTTTGAGAAAATCAACAAGATAGATAAACCCTTAGCCAGACTCACTAGAGGGCACAGGGAAAGCATCCTAATTAACAAAATCAGAAATGAAAAAGGAGACATAACAACAGATCCTGAAGACATCCAAAACACCATCAGATCCTTCTACCAAAGGCTATACTCAACAAAACTGGAGAACCTGGATGAAATGGAGAAGTTCCTAGACAGCTACCAGGTACCAAAGTTGAATCAAGATCAGGTTAATGATCTAAACAGCCCTATATCCCCCAAAGAAATAGAAGCAGTCATTAATAGTCTCCCAACTAAAAAAAGCCCAGGACCAGATGGGTTTAGTGCAGAGTTCTATCAGACCTTCAAAGAAGATCTAATCCCAGTTCTTCACAAACTATTCCACAAAATAGAAACAGAATGTACTCTACCCAACTCATTCTATGAAGCCACAATTACTCTGATACCTAAACCACAAAAAGACCCAACAAAGATAGAAAACTTCAGACCAATATCCCTTATGAATATTGATGCAAAAATCCTCAATAAAGTTCTTGCTAACCGAATCCAAGAACACATCAAAACAATCATCCATCCTGACCAAGTAGGCTTCATCCCAGGGATGCAGGGATGGTTCAATATACGGAAATCCATCAATGTAATCCAGTATATAAACAAACTCAAAGACAAAAACCACATGGTCATCTCGTTAGATGCGGAAAAAGCATTTGACAAGATCCAACACCCATTCATGATAAAAGTCTTGGAAAGATCAGGAATTCAAGGCCCATACCTAAACATGATAAAAGCAATCTACAGCAAACCAGTAGCCAACATCAAAGTAAATGGTCAGAAGCTTGAAGCAATCCCTCTAAAATCAGGGACTAGACAAGGCTGTCCACTTTCTCCATACCTATTCAACATTGTACTTGAAGTCCTAGCCAGAGCAATTCGACAACAAAAGGAGATCAAAGGGATACAAATTGGAAAAGATGAAGTCAAAATATCACTTTTTGCAGATGATATGATAGTATATATAAGTGACCCTAAAAATTCCACCAGAGAACTCCTAAGCCTGATAAACAGCTTCGGTGAAGTAGCTGGATATAAAATTAACTCAAACAAATCAATGGCCTTTCTCTACACAAAGAATAAACAGGCTGAGAAAGAAATTAGGGAAACAACACCCTTCTCAATAGTCACAAATAATATAAAATATCTTGGCGTGACTCTAACTAAGGAAGTGAAAGATCTGTATAATAAAAACTTCAAGTCTCTGAAGAAAGAAATTATAGAAGATCTCAGAAGATGGAAAGATCTCCCATGCTCATGGATTGGCAGGATCAACATTGTAAAAATGGCTATCTTGCCAAAAGCAATCTACAGATTCAATGCAATCCCCATCAAAATTCCAAATCAATTCTTCAACGAATTAGAAAGTGCAATCTGCAAATTCATCTGGAATAACAAAAAACCTAGGATAGCAAAAACTCTTCTCAAGGATAAAAGAACCTCTGGTGGAATCACCATGCCGGACCTAAAGCTCTACTACAGAGCAATTGTGATAAAAACTGCATGGTACTGGTATAGTGACAGACAAATAGACCAATGGAATAGAATTGAAGACCCAGAAATGAACCCACACACCTACGGTCACTTGATCTTCGACAAGGGAGCTAAAAACATCCAGTGGAAGAAAGACAGCATTTTCAACAAATGGTGCTGGCACAACTGGTTGTTAACATGTAGAAGAATGCGAATCGATCCATTCCTATCTCCTTGTACTAAGGTCAAGTCTAAGTGGATCAAGGAACTTCACATAAAACCAGAGACACTGAAACTTATAGAGGAGAAAGTGGGGAAAAGCCTTGAAGATATGGGCACAGGGGAAAAATTCCTGAATAGAACAGTAATGGCTTGTGCTGTAAGATCGAGAATTGACAAGTGGGACCTCATGAAACTACAAAGCTTCTGCAAGGCTAAAGACACCATCAATAAGACAAAAAAAACACCAACAGATTGGGAAAGGATCTTCACCTATCCTAAATCAGATAAGGGACTAATATCCAATATATATAAAGAACTCAAGAAGGTGGACTCCAGAAAGTCAAATAACCCCATTAAAAAATGGGGCTCAGAACTGAACAAAGAATTCTCACCTGAGGAATACCGAATGGCAGAGAAGCACCAGAAAAAATGTTCAACATCCTTAATCATCAGGGAAATGCAAATCAAAACAACCCTGAGATTCCACCTCACACCAGTCAGAATGGCTAAGATCAAAAATTCAGGTGACAGCAGATGCTGGTGAGGATGTGGAGAAAGAGGAACACTTCTCCATTGTTGGTGGGATTGCAAGCTTGTACAACCACTCTGGAAATCAGTCTGGCGGTTCCTCAGAAAATTGGACATAGTACTACCGGAGGATCCAGAAATATCTCTCCTGGGCATATATCCAGAAGATGTCCCAACCGGTAAAAAGGACACATGCTCCACTATGTTCATAGCAGACCTATTTATAATAGCCAGAAGCTGGAAAGAACCCAGATGTCCCTCAACATAGGAATGGATACAGAAATTATGGTACATTTACACAATGGAGTACTACTCAGCTATTAAAAAGAATGAATTTATGAAATTCCTAGCCAAATGGATGGACCTGGAGGGCATCATCTTGAGTGAAGTAACACAATCACAAAAGAACTCACACAATATGTATTCACTGATAAGTGGATATTAGCCCAAAACTTAGGATACCCAAGATATAAGATACAATTTGCTAAACGCATGAAACTCAAGAAGAATGAAGACCAAAGTGTGGACACTGTGCACCTTCTTAGAATTGGGAACAAAACACCCAGGGAAGGAGTTACAGAGACAAAGTTCGTAGCTGTGATGAAAGGATGGACCATTTAGAGACTGCTGTATCCAGGGATCCATCCCATAATCAGCTTCTAAACGCTGACACCATTGCATACACTAGCAAGATTTTGCTGAAAGGACCCAAATATAGCTGTCTCTTGTGAGACGATGCCGGGGCCTAGCAAACACAGGAGTGGATGTTCACAGTCAGCTATTGGATGTATCACAGGGCTCCCAATGGAGAAGCTAGAGAAAGTAACCAAGGAGCTAAAGGGATCTGCAACCCTATTGTTGGAACAACATGATGTACTAACCAGAACCCCGGAGCTCTTGTCTCTAGCGGCATATGTATCGAAAGATGGCCTAGTCGGCCATCAATGGAAAGAGAGGCCCATTGGACTTGCAAACTTTATATGCCCCAATATAGGGGAATGCCAGGGCCAAAAGAATGGGAATGGGTGGGTAGGGAAGTGGGGGGCGCTATGGGGGACTTTTGGGATAGCATTGGAAATGTAATTGAGGAAAATATGTAATAAAAATATTAAAAATTAAAAAAAAAAAGAATACAGGCTGTAGAACCCTGAATATGCCGAGAAACCCTGAAAAAAAGTAGAAAATTAAATACTCACACTGAAGGACCCGGAATATGGCGAGACCACCAGAAAAGGTGGAAAATGAGAAAATCACACTCTAGGACCCAGAATTCCGAAAAAACTTGAAAAACGGGGAAAATGAGAAAATCACACTACAGGACCCAGAATATGCCGAGAAACCCTGAAAATTGTGAAAATAAAAATTCACACTGAAGTACCCAGAATATGGCGACAAACCATGAAAAAAAAGTGGAAAATTAAAAATTCACACTTAAGGACCTGGAATATGGTGAGAAAACCTGAAAAGCATGGAAAGTTAAATATTCACACTGTAGGACCCAGAATATGGCGAGAAACACTGAAATAGGTGGAAAATGTGAAAACCACACTTTAGGACCCAGAATATTACGAAAAAAACTTAAAAACGTGAAAAATTTTAAATTCACACTGTAGGACCCAGAATATCGCGAGAAACCTTAAAAAAGTATAAAATAAAAAAAAAAAAACACACTGAAGGACTCCGAATATGGCGAGAAAACCTGAAGAAAGTAGAAAGTTAAAAACTCACACTGAAAGACCCGGAATATGGGAGACAACCTGAAAAAGGTGGAAAATGAGAAAATCACACTCTAGAACCCAGAATTGCAAAAAAACTTGAAAAATGTGGAAAATGAGAAAATCACACTACAAGACCCAGAATATGCCGAGAAAACCTGAAAATCGTGGAAAATTAAAAATACACGCTGTAGGACCCAGAATATGGCGAGAAACCCTGAAAAATGTAGAAAATTAAAAACTCACACTGAAGGACCCAAATATGGCGAGAAAACCTGAAAAAGATGGAATATGAGAAAATCACACTGTAGCACCCAGAATATGCTGAGAAACCCTGACAAATGTGGAAAATTAAAAATACTTGCTATAGGACCCAGAATATGGTGAGAAACCCTGAAAAAAGTAGAAAATTAAAAACTCACACTGAAGGACCCCGAATATGGCGAGAAAATCTGAAAAAGTTGGAAAATGAGATATTCACACTGTAGGACCCAAAATTACGAAAAAACTTGAAAAACGTGGAAAATGAGAAAATCACACTGCAGGACACAGAATATGACGAAAACAACCTTAAAAATGTTTAAAATTAACATTCATACTGTAGAACCCAGAATATGGCGAGAAACCCTGAAAAACGTGGAAAATTTAAAATTCACACTGTAGGACGCAAAACATGGGGAGAAACCCTGAAAAAAGTAGAAAATTAAAAACTCAAACTGAATGACCCCGAATATCGCGAGAAAACCTGAAAAAGGTGGAAAATGAGAAAATCACACTTTAGGACCCAGAATTGCGAAAAAACTTGAAAAACGTCGAAAATGAGAATATCATATTGTAGTACTCAGATTATGCAGAGAAACCTTGAAAAACGTGTAAAATTAAAAATGCACGCTGTAGGACCCAGAATATGCCAAGAAACCCTGAAAAACCTGAAAATTAAAAATTCACACTGTCCGACCAAGAATATGGGGTGAAACCATGAAAAAATTTGAAAATTAAAAATTCACACTGTATTACCCAGAATATTTCGAAAAAAACTGAAAAACGTGGAAAATTAAAAGTTCATACTGAAGGACCTGGAATATGGTAATAAAACTTTAAAAACCTGGAAATGAGAAAATCACACTGTAGGACACAGAATATGACGAAAAAACCTGAAAAACGTGGAAAATTAAAAATTCACACTGAAGTACCCGGATATCGCGAGAAAACCTGAAAAACGAGGAAAATTAAAAACTCACAGTGAAGGACCCAGAATATGGCGAGAAAACCTGAAAAACATGGAAAATTAAATATTCACACTGTAGGACACAGAATACGGTGATAAACACTAAAAAATGTGGAAAATTAAAAATTTACACTGTTGGACCCAGAATATGCTGAGAACCACTGAAAAAAGTGGAAAAATAAAAATTCACACTGTAAGACCAGAATATGGCAAGAATCCTTGAAAAACGTGGAAAATTAAAAATTCACACTGTAGGACCCAGAATAATCCGAGAAAACCTGGAAAAGTTGGAAAATGAGAAAATCACTCTGTAGAACCCAGAATATGACAAAAAAAAACCTTAAAAATGTTAAAAATTAAAATTCATACTGTAGGACCCAGAATATGGCGAGAAAACCAGATAAAGGTAGAAAATGAGAAAATCACACTGTAGGACCCAGAATTGCGAAAAAAAACTTGAAAAACGTCGAAAATGAGAAAATCACATTGCAGGACTCAGAATATGCCAAGAAATCCTGAAAAATGTGGAAAATTAAAAATACACGCTGGAGGACCCAGAATATGGTGAGAAACCCTGAAGAAAGTAGAAAATTAAAAACTCACATTGAACGACCCCGAATATGGTGAGAAAACCTGAAAAAGGTAGAAAATGTGAAAATCACACTGTAGGACCCAGAATTAGGACAAAACTTGAAAAACGTAGAAAATGAGAAAATCACACTTCAGGACCCAGAATATGCCGAGAAACCATGAAAAACGTGAAAATTAAAAATTCTCACTGTCCGACCCAGAATATGGCAAGAAACCATGAAAAAAAGTGGAAAATTTAAAATTCACACTTTATGACGCAGAACATGGCGAAAAACCCTGAAAAAAATAGAAAATTTAAAACTCCCAATGAAGGACCAGGAATATGGCGAGAAAACTTGAAAAAGGTGGAAAATGAGAAAATCACACTGAAGGACCCAGAATATGCAGAGAAACCCTGAAAAACGATGAAAATTAAAAATACACAGTGTAGGATGCAGAATATTGCGAGAAACCTGAAAAAAGTTGAAAATTTAAAACTCACACTAAAGGACCCCAAATATGGCGAGAAAACCTGAAAAAGTTGGAAAATGAGAAAATCACACTGTAGGACCAAGAATAGGCAGAGAAACCCTGAAAAACGTGGAAAATTAAAAATACGTGCATTATGACCCAGAATATGTCGAGAAACCCTGAAAAAATTAGAAAATTAAAAACTCACACTGAAGGACCCCGAATATGGCGAGAAAACCTGAAAAAGGTGGAAAATAAGAAAATCACACTGTAGGACACAGAATATGCCGAGAAACCCTGACAAACATGGAAAATTAAAAATACACACTGTAGGACCCAGAATATGGCAAGAAACCCTGAAAAAAGTAGAAAATTAAAAACTCACACTGAAGAACCCCAAATATGGCAAGAAAACCTGAAAAAGGTGGAAAATGAGAAAATCGCACTGTAGGACACAGAATTGCGAAAAAACTTTAAAAACATAGAAAATGACAACCCTCTTCCGGTCAGAAAAGCACCGGGGCAGCTGGGGCGCAGGGTCGACTGACACTCGCCAGCTACCCACAACACCCGCCACAGGATCTTAAGACTTCTGGTGAGTGGAGCACAGCTTCTGCTCCAATCCAAGTGCTCGGGACCTGAGACTGCATTAGTTAGGGAAGCAGAAACCTGCCTGAGTAGGGCCACAGGCCTCATCCGGCCAGATCAGCGCCGGGGTAGCGGGAGAGCAGGGTTGCCTGACACCCGCCAGCTACCCACGACCCCCGCCGCAGGATTTTGGGACTGCTGGTGAGTGGAACACAGCTTCTGCTCCAATCTTTAAACAGTGACAACGACAACAACTAACCCCAGAGATTACCAGATGGCGAAAGGTAAACGTAATAATCTTACTAACAGAAACCAAGACCACTCACCATCATCAGAACCCAGCACCCCCACTTCGCCCAGTCCAGGGCACCCCAACACACCGGAAAAGCTAGACACGGATTTAAAAGCATATCTCCTGATGATGATAGAGGACTTCAAGAAGGACTTTAATAACACACTTAAAGAAATGCAGGAGAACACTGCTAAACAGGCAGAAGACAATAAAGAGGAAGCACAAAAATCCCTTAAAGAATTGCAGGAGAACACTGCTAAAGAGTTACAAATCCTTAAAGAAAAACAGGATAACATAATCAAACAGGTAGAAGTCCTTACAGAAAAACAGGAAAACACATCCAAACAGATGATGGAAATGAACAAAACCATACTAGACCTAAAAAGGGAAGTAGACACAATAAAGAAAACCCAAAATGAGGCAACACTGAAGATAGAAACCCTAGGAAAGAAATCTGGAACCATAGATACGAGCATCAGCAACAGAATACAAGAGATGGAAGAGAGAATCTCAGGTGCAGAAGATTCCATAGAGAACATCGGCACAATAATCAAGGAAAATGTAAAATGCAAAAAGATCCTAACTCAAAACATCCAAGAAATACAGGACACAATGAGAAGACCAAACCTACGGATAATAGGAGTGGATGAGAATGAAGATTTTCAACTCAAAGGACCAGCAAACATCTTCAACAAAATTATAGAAGAAAACTTCCCAAATCTAAAGAAAGAGATGCCCATGAACATACAAGAAGCCTACAGAACTCCAAATAGACTGGACCAGAAAAGAAATACCACCCGACACATTATAATCAGAACAACAAATGCTCTAAATAAAGATAGAATACTAAAAGCAGTAAGAGAAAAAGGCCAAGTAACATATAAAGGCAAGCCTATCAGAATTACACCAGATTTTTCACCAGAGACTATGAGAGCCAGAAGATCCTGGACGGATGTTATACAGACACTAAAAGAACACAAATTCCAGCCCAGGCTACTATACCCAGCCAAACTCTCAATTAACATAGATGGAGAAACCAAAGTATTCCACGACAGAACCAAATTCACACATTATCTCTCCACGAATCCAGCCCTTCAAAGGATAATAACAGAAAAAAAACCAATACAAGGACAGGAACCACGCCCTAGAAACAACAAGAAGGTAATCCCTCAACAAACCTAAAAGAAGACAGCCACAAGAACAAAATGCCAACTTTAACAACAATAATAACAGGAAACAACAATTACTTTTCCTTAATATCTCTTAATATCAATGGACTCAACTCCCCGATAAAAAGACATAGACTAACAAAATGGCTACACAAACAAGACCCAACATTTTGCTGCTTACAGGAAACTCATCTCAGAGAAAAGGATAGACACTACCTCAGAATGAAAGGCTGGAAAACAATTTTCCAAGCAAATGGCATGAAGAAACAAGCTGGAGTAGCCATTCTAATATCTGATAAGATTGACTTCCAACCCACAGTCATCAAAAAAGTCAGGGAGGGACACTTCATACTCATCAAAGGTAAAATCCTCCAAGAGGAACTATCAATCCTGAATATCTATGCTCCAAATACAAAGGCAGCCACATTCATTAAAGAAACTTTAGTAAATCTCAAAGCACACATTGCACCTCATACAAGTGGGAGACTTCAACACACCACTTTCACCAATGGACAGATCATGGAAACAGAAACTAAACAGGGACACACTGAAACTAACAGAAATTATGAATCAAATGGATCTGGCAGATATCTACAGAACATTCTATCCTAAAACAAAAGGATATACCTTCTTCTCAGCACCTCATGGTACCTTCTCCAAAATTGACCACATAATTGGTCACAAAGCAGGCCTCAACAGATACAAAAATATTGAAATTGTCCCATGCATCCTATCAGATCACCATGGACTAAGGCTGATCTTCAATAACAAAATAAATAATAGAAAGCCAACCTTCACGTGGAAACTGAACAACACTCTTCTCAATGATACCTTGGTCAAGGAAGGAATAAAGAAAGAAATTAAGGACTTTTTAGAGTTCAATGAAAATGAAGCCACAACATACCCAAACTTATGGGACGCAATGAAAGCATTTCTAAGAGGAAAACTCATAGCTCTGAGTGCCTCCAAAAGGAAACTAGAGAGAGCACACATTAGCAGCTTGACAACACACCTAAAAGCACTAGAACAAAAGGAAGCAAATTCACCCAAGAGGAGTAGACGGCAGGAAATAATCAAACTCAGGGGTGAAATCAACCAAGTGGAAACAAGAAAAACTATTCAAAGAATCAACCAATCAAGGAGCTGGTTCTTTGAGAAAATCAACAAGATAGATAAACCCTTAGCCAGACTCACTAGAGGGCACAGGGAAAGCATCCTAATTAACAAAATCAGAAATGAAAAAGGAGACATAACAACAGATCCTGAAGACATCCAAAACACCATCAGATCCTTCTACCAAAGGCTATACTCAACAAAACTGGAGAACCTGGATGAAATGGAGAAGTTCCTAGACAGCTACCAGGTACCAAAGTTGAATCAAGATCAGGTTAATGATCTAAACAGCCCTATATCCCCCAAAGAAATAGAAGCAGTCATTAATAGTCTCCCAACTAAAAAAAGCCCAGGACCAGATGGGTTTAGTGCAGAGTTCTATCAGACCTTCAAAGAAGATCTAATCCCAGTTCTTCACAAACTATTCCACAAAATAGAAACAGAATGTACTCTACCCAACTCATTCTATGAAGCCACAATTACTCTGATACCTAAACCACAAAAAGACCCAACAAAGATAGAAAACTTCAGACCAATATCCCTTATGAATATTGATGCAAAAATCCTCAATAAAGTTCTTGCTAACCGAATCCAAGAACACATCAAAACAATCATCCATCCTGACCAAGTAGGCTTCATCCCAGGGATGCAGGGATGGTTCAATATACGGAAATCCATCAATGTAATCCAGTATATAAACAAACTCAAAGACAAAAACCACATGGTCATCTCGTTAGATGCGGAAAAAGCATTTGACAAGATCCAACACCCATTCATGATAAAAGTCTTGGAAAGATCAGGAATTCAAGGCCCATACCTAAACATGATAAAAGCAATCTACAGCAAACCAGTAGCCAACATCAAAGTAAATGGTCAGAAGCTTGAAGCAATCCCTCTAAAATCAGGGACTAGACAAGGCTGTCCACTTTCTCCATACCTATTCAACATTGTACTTGAAGTCCTAGCCAGAGCAATTCGACAACAAAAGGAGATCAAAGGGATACAAATTGGAAAAGATGAAGTCAAAATATCACTTTTTGCAGATGATATGATAGTATATATAAGTGACCCTAAAAATTCCACCAGAGAACTCCTAAGCCTGATAAACAGCTTCGGTGAAGTAGCTGGATATAAAATTAACTCAAACAAATCAATGGCCTTTCTCTACACAAAGAATAAACAGGCTGAGAAAGAAATTAGGGAAACAACACCCTTCTCAATAGTCACAAATAATATAAAATATCTTGGCGTGACTCTAACTAAGGAAGTGAAAGATCTGTATAATAAAAACTTCAAGTCTCTGAAGAAAGAAATTATAGAAGATCTCAGAAGATGGAAAGATCTCCCATGCTCATGGATTGGCAGGATCAACATTGTAAAAATGGCTATCTTGCCAAAAGCAATCTACAGATTCAATGCAATCCCCATCAAAATTCCAAATCAATTCTTCAACGAATTAGAAAGTGCAATCTGCAAATTCATCTGGAATAACAAAAAACCTAGGATAGCAAAAACTCTTCTCAAGGATAAAAGAACCTCTGGTGGAATCACCATGCCGGACCTAAAGCTCTACTACAGAGCAATTGTGATAAAAACTGCATGGTACTGGTATAGTGACAGACAAATAGACCAATGGAATAGAATTGAAGACCCAGAAATGAACCCACACACCTACGGTCACTTGATCTTCGACAAGGGAGCTAAAAACATCCAGTGGAAGAAAGACAGCATTTTCAACAAATGGTGCTGGCACAACTGGTTGTTAACATGTAGAAGAATGCGAATCGATCCATTCCTATCTCCTTGTACTAAGGTCAAGTCTAAGTGGATCAAGGAACTTCACATAAAACCAGAGACACTGAAACTTATAGAGGAGAAAGTGGGGAAAAGCCTTGAAGATATGGGCACAGGGGAAAAATTCCTGAATAGAACAGTAATGGCTTGTGCTGTAAGATCGAGAATTGACAAGTGGGACCTCATGAAACTACAAAGCTTCTGCAAGGCTAAAGACACCATCAATAAGACAAAAAAAAACACCAACAGATTGGGAAAGGATCTTCACCTATCCTAAATCAGATAAGGGACTAATATCCAATATATATAAAGAACTCAAGAAGGTGGACTCCAGAAAGTCAAATAACCCCATTAAAAAATGGGGCTCAGAACTGAACAAAGAATTCTCACCTGAGGAATACCGAATGGCAGAGAAGCACCAGAAAAAATGTTCAACATCCTTAATCATCAGGGAAATGCAAATCAAAACAACCCTGAGATTCCACCTCACACCAGTCAGAATGGCTAAGATCAAAAATTCAGGTGACAGCAGATGCTGGTGAGGATGTGGAGAAAGAGGAACACTTCTCCATTGTTGGTGGGATTGCAAGCTTGTACAACCACTCTGGAAATCAGTCTGGCGGTTCCTCAGAAAATTGGACATAGTACTACCGGAGGATCCAGAAATATCTCTCCTGGGCATATATCCAGAAGATGTCCCAACCGGTAAAAAGGACACATGCTCCACTATGTTCATAGCAGACCTATTTATAATAGCCAGAAGCTGGAAAGAACCCAGATGTCCCTCAACATAGGAATGGATACAGAAATTATGGTACATTTACACAATGGAGTACTACTCAGCTATTAAAAAGAATGAATTTATGAAATTCCTAGCCAAATGGATGGACCTGGAGGGCATCATCTTGAGTGAAGTAACACAATCACAAAAGAACTCACACAATATGTATTCACTGATAAGTGGATATTAGCCCAAAACTTAGGATACCCAAGATATAAGATACAATTTGCTAAACGCATGAAACTCAAGAAGAATGAAGACCAAAGTGTGGACACTGTGCACCTTCTTAGAATTGGGAACAAAACACCCAGGGAAGGAGTTACAGAGACAAAGTTCGTAGCTGTGATGAAAGGATGGACCATTTAGAGACTGCTGTATCCAGGGATCCATCCCATAATCAGCTTCTAAACGCTGACACCATTGCATACACTAGCAAGATTTTGCTGAAAGGACCCAAATATAGCTGTCTCTTGTGAGACGATGCCGGGGCCTAGCAAACACAGGAGTGGATGTTCACAGTCAGCTATTGGATGTATCACAGGGCTCCCAATGGAGAAGCTAGAGAAAGTAACCAAGGAGCTAAAGGGATCTGCAACCCTATTGTTGGAACAACATGATGTACTAACCAGAACCCCGGAGCTCTTGTCTCTAGCGGCATATGTATCGAAAGATGGCCTAGTCGGCCATCAATGGAAAGAGAGGCCCATTGGACTTGCAAACTTTATATGCCCCAATATAGGGGAATGCCAGGGCCAAAAGAATGGGAATGGGTGGGTAGGGAAGTGGGGGGCGCTATGGGGGACTTTTGGGATAGCATTGGAAATGTAATTGAGGAAAATATGTAATAAAAATATTAAAAATTAAAAAAAAAAAGAATACAGGCTGTAGAACCCTGAATATGCCGAGAAACCCTGAAAAAAAGTAGAAAATTAAATACTCACACTGAAGGACCCGGAATATGGCGAGACCACCAGAAAAGGTGGAAAATGAGAAAATCACACTCTAGGACCCAGAATTCCGAAAAAACTTGAAAAACGGGGAAAATGAGAAAATCACACTACAGGACCCAGAATATGCCGAGAAACCCTGAAAATTGTGAAAATAAAAATTCACACTGAAGTACCCAGAATATGGCGACAAACCATGAAAAAAAAGTGGAAAATTAAAAATTCACACTTAAGGACCTGGAATATGGTGAGAAAACCTGAAAAGCATGGAAAGTTAAATATTCACACTGTAGGACCCAGAATATGGCGAGAAACACTGAAATAGGTGGAAAATGTGAAAACCACACTTTAGGACCCAGAATATTACGAAAAAAACTTAAAAACGTGAAAAATTTTAAATTCACACTGTAGGACCCAGAATATCGCGAGAAACCTTAAAAAAGTATAAAATAAAAAAAAAAAAAACACACTGAAGGACTCCGAATATGGCGAGAAAACCTGAAGAAAGTAGAAAGTTAAAAACTCACACTGAAAGACCCGGAATATGGGAGACAACCTGAAAAAGGTGGAAAATGAGAAAATCACACTCTAGAACCCAGAATTGCAAAAAAACTTGAAAAATGTGGAAAATGAGAAAATCACACTACAAGACCCAGAATATGCCGAGAAAACCTGAAAATCGTGGAAAATTAAAAATACACGCTGTAGGACCCAGAATATGGCGAGAAACCCTGAAAAATGTAGAAAATTAAAAACTCACACTGAAGGACCCAAATATGGCGAGAAAACCTGAAAAAGATGGAATATGAGAAAATCACACTGTAGCACCCAGAATATGCTGAGAAACCCTGACAAATGTGGAAAATTAAAAATACTTGCTATAGGACCCAGAATATGGTGAGAAACCCTGAAAAAAGTAGAAAATTAAAAACTCACACTGAAGGACCCCGAATATGGCGAGAAAATCTGAAAAAGTTGGAAAATGAGATATTCACACTGTAGGACCCAAAATTACGAAAAAACTTGAAAAACGTGGAAAATGAGAAAATCACACTGCAGGACGCAGAATATGACGAAAACAACCTTAAAAATGTTTAAAATTAACATTCATACTGTAGAACCCAGAATATGGCGAGAAACCCTGAAAAACGTGGAAAATTTAAAATTCACACTGTAGGACGCAAAACATGGGGAGAAACCCTGAAAAAAGTAGAAAATTAAAAACTCAAACTGAATGACCCCGAATATCGCGAGAAAACCTGAAAAAGGTGGAAAATGAGAAAATCACACTTTAGGACCTAGAATTGCGAAAAAACTTGAAAAACGTCGAAAATGAGAATATCATATTGTAGTACTCAGATTATGCAGAGAAACCTTGAAAAACGTGTAAAATTAAAAATGCACGCTGTAGGACCCAGAATATGCCAAGAAACCCTGAAAAACCTGAAAATTAAAAATTCACACTGTCCGACCAAGAATATGGGGTGAAACCATGAAAAAATTTGAAAATTAAAAATTCACACTGTATTACCCAGAATATTGCGAAAAAAACTGAAAAACGTGGAAAATTAAAAGTTCATACTGAAGGACCTGGAATATGGTAATAAAACTTTAAAAACCTGGAAATGAGAAAATCACACTGTAGGACACAGAATATGACGAAAAAACCTGAAAAACGTGGAAAATTAAAAATTCACACTGAAGTACCCGGATATCGCGAGAAAACCTGAAAAACGAGGAAAATTAAAAACTCACAGTGAAGGACCCAGAATATGGCGAGAAAACCTGAAAAACATGGAAAATTAAATATTCACACTGTAGGACACAGAATACGGTGATAAACACTAAAAAATGTGGAAAATTAAAAATTTACACTGTTGGACCCAGAATATGCTGAGAACCACTGAAAAAAGTGGAAAAATAAAAATTCACACTGTAAGACCAGAATATGGCAAGAATCCTTGAAAAACGTGGAAAATTAAAAATTCACACTGTAGGACCCAGAATAATCCGAGAAAACCTGGAAAAGTTGGAAAATGAGAAAATCACTCTGTAGAACCCAGAATATGACAAAAAAAAACCTTAAAAATGTTAAAAATTAAAATTCTTACTTTAGGACCCAGAATATGGCGAGAAAACCAGATAAAGGTAGAAAATGAGAAAATCACACTGTAGGACCCAGAATTGCGAAAAAAAACTTGAAAAACGTCGAAAATGAGAAAATCACATTGCAGGACTCAGAATATGCCAAGAAATCCTGAAAAATGTGGAAAATTAAAAATACACGCTGGAGGACCCAGAATATGGTGAGAAACCCTGAAGAAAGTAGAAAATTAAAAACTCACATTGAACGACCCCGAATATGGTGAGAAAACCTGAAAAAGGTAGAAAATGTGAAAATCACACTGTAGGACCCAGAATTAGGACAAAACTTGAAAAACGTAGAAAATGAGAAAATCACACTTCAGGACCCAGAATATGCCGAGAAACCATGAAAAACGTGAAAATTAAAAATTCTCACTGTCCGACCCAGAATATGGCAAGAAACCATGAAAAAAAGTGGAAAATTTAAAATTCACACTTTATGACGCAGAACATGGCGAAAAACCCTGAAAAAAATAGAAAATTTAAAACTCCCAATGAAGGACCAGGAATATGGCGAGAAAACTTGAAAAAGGTGGAAAATGAGAAAATCACACTGAAGGACCCAGAATATGCAGAGAAACCCTGAAAAACGATGAAAATTAAAAATACACAGTGTAGGATGCAGAATATTGCGAGAAACCTGAAAAAAGTTGAAAATTTAAAACTCACACTAAAGGACCCCAAATATGGCGAGAAAACCTGAAAAAGTTGGAAAATGAGAAAATCACACTGTAGGACCAAGAATAGGCAGAGAAACCCTGAAAAACGTGGAAAATTAAAAATACGTGCATTATGACCCAGAATATGTCGAGAAACCCTGAAAAAATTAGAAAATTAAAAACTCACACTGAAGGACCCCGAATATGGCGAGAAAACCTGAAAAAGGTGGAAAATAAGAAAATCACACTGTAGGACACAGAATATGCCGAGAAACCCTGACAAACATGGAAAATTAAAAATACACACTGTAGGACCCAGAATATGGCAAGAAACCCTGAAAAAAGTAGAAAATTAAAAACTCACACTGAAGAACCCCAAATATGGCAAGAAAACCTGAAAAAGGTGGAAAATGAGAAAATCGCACTGTAGGACACAGAATTGCGAAAAAACTTTAAAAACATAGAAAATGACAACCCTCTTCCGGTCAGAAAAGCACCGGGGCAGCTGGGGCGCAGGGTCGACTGACACTCGCCAGCTACCCACAACACCCGCCACAGGATCTTAAGACTTCTGGTGAGTGGAGCACAGCTTCTGCTCCAATCCAAGTGCTCGGGACCTGAGACTGCATTAGTTAGGGAAGCAGAAACCTGCCTGAGTAGGGCCACAGGCCTCATCCGGCCAGATCAGCGCCGGGGTAGCGGGAGAGCAGGGTTGCCTGACACCCGCCAGCTACCCACGACCCCCGCCGCAGGATTTTGGGACTGCTGGTGAGTGGAACACAGCTTCTGCTCCAATCTTTAAACAGTGACAACGACAACAACTAACCCCAGAGATTACCAGATGGCGAAAGGTAAACGTAATAATCTTACTAACAGAAACCAAGACCACTCACCATCATCAGAACCCAGCACCCCCACTTCGCCCAGTCCAGGGCACCCCAACACACCGGAAAAGCTAGACACGGATTTAAAAGCATATCTCCTGATGATGATAGAGGACTTCAAGAAGGACTTTAATAACACACTTAAAGAAATGCAGGAGAACACTGCTAAACAGGCAGAAGACAATAAAGAGGAAGCACAAAAATCCCTTAAAGAATTGCAGGAGAACACTGCTAAAGAGTTACAAATCCTTAAAGAAAAACAGGATAACATAATCAAACAGGTAGAAGTCCTTACAGAAAAACAGGAAAACACATCCAAACAGATGATGGAAATGAACAAAACCATACTAGACCTAAAAAGGGAAGTAGACACAATAAAGAAAACCCAAAATGAGGCAACACTGAAGATAGAAACCCTAGGAAAGAAATCTGGAACCATAGATACGAGCATCAGCAACAGAATACAAGAGATGGAAGAGAGAATCTCAGGTGCAGAAGATTCCATAGAGAACATCAGCACAATAATCAAGGAAAATGTAAAATGCAAAAAGATCCTAACTCAAAACATCCAAGAAATACAGGACACAATGAGAAGACCAAACCTACGGATAATAGGAGTGGATGAGAATGAAGATTTTCAACTCAAAGGACCAGCAAACATCTTCAACAAAATTATAGAAGAAAACTTCCCAAATCTAAAGAAAGAGATGCCCATGAACATACAAGAAGCCTACAGAACTCCAAATAGACTGGACCAGAAAAGAAATACCACCCGACACATTATAATCAGAACAACAAATGCTCTAAATAAAGATAGAATACTAAAAGCAGTAAGAGAAAAAGGCCAAGTAACATATAAAGGCAAGCCTATCAGAATTACACCAGATTTTTCACCAGAGACTATGAGAGCCAGAAGATCCTGGACGGATGTTATACAGACACTAAAAGAACACAAATTCCAGCCCAGGCTACTATACCCAGCCAAACTCTCAATTAACATAGATGGAGAAACCAAAGTATTCCACGACAGAACCAAATTCACACATTATCTCTCCACGAATCCAGCCCTTCAAAGGATAATAACAGAAAAAAAAACAATACAAGGACAGGAACCACGCCCTAGAAACAACAAGAAGGTAATCCCTCAACAAACCTAAAAGAAGACAGCCACAAGAACAAAATGCCAACTTTAACAACAATAATAACAGGAAACAACAATTACTTTTCCTTAATATCTCTTAATATCAATGGACTCAACTCCCCGATAAAAAGACATAGACTAACAAAATGGCTACACAAACAAGACCCAACATTTTGCTGCTTACAGGAAACTCATCTCAGAGAAAAGGATAGACACTACCTCAGAATGAAAGGCTGGAAAACAATTTTCCAAGCAAATGGCATGAAGAAACAAGCTGGAGTAGCCATTCTAATATCTGATAAGATTGACTTCCAACCCACAGTCATCAAAAAAGTCAGGGAGGGACACTTCATACTCATCAAAGGTAAAATCCTCCAAGAGGAACTATCAATCCTGAATATCTATGCTCCAAATACAAAGGCAGCCACATTCATTAAAGAAACTTTAGTAAATCTCAAAGCACACATTGCACCTCATACAAGTGGGAGACTTCAACACACCACTTTCACCAATGGACAGATCATGGAAACAGAAACTAAACAGGGACACACTGAAACTAACAGAAATTATGAATCAAATGGATCTGGCAGATATCTACAGAACATTCTATCCTAAAACAAAAGGATATACCTTCTTCTCAGCACCTCATGGTACCTTCTCCAAAATTGACCACATAATTGGTCACAAAGCAGGCCTCAACAGATACAAAAATATTGAAATTGTCCCATGCATCCTATCAGATCACCATGGACTAAGGCTGATCTTCAATAACAAAATAAATAATAGAAAGCCAACCTTCACGTGGAAACTGAACAACACTCTTCTCAATGATACCTTGGTCAAGGAAGGAATAAAGAAAGAAATTAAGGACTTTTTAGAGTTCAATGAAAATGAAGCCACAACATACCCAAACTTATGGGACGCAATGAAAGCATTTCTAAGAGGAAAACTCATAGCTCTGAGTGCCTCCAAAAGGAAACTAGAGAGAGCACACATTAGCAGCTTGACAACACACCTAAAAGCACTAGAACAAAAGGAAGCAAATTCACCCAAGAGGAGTAGACGGCAGGAAATAATCAAACTCAGGGGTGAAATCAACCAAGTGGAAACAAGAAAAACTATTCAAAGAATCAACCAATCAAGGAGCTGGTTCTTTGAGAAAATCAACAAGATAGATAAACCCTTAGCCAGACTCACTAGAGGGCACAGGGAAAGCATCCTAATTAACAAAATCAGAAATGAAAAAGGAGACATAACAACAGATCCTGAAGACATCCAAAACACCATCAGATCCTTCTACCAAAGGCTATACTCAACAAAACTGGAGAACCTGGATGAAATGGAGAAGTTCCTAGACAGCTACCAGGTACCAAAGTTGAATCAAGATCAGGTTAATGATCTAAACAGCCCTATATCCCCCAAAGAAATAGAAGCAGTCATTAATAGTCTCCCAACTAAAAAAAGCCCAGGACCAGATGGGTTTAGTGCAGAGTTCTATCAGACCTTCAAAGAAGATCTAATCCCAGTTCTTCACAAACTATTCCACAAAATAGAAACAGAATGTACTCTACCCAACTCATTCTATGAAGCCACAATTACTCTGATACCTAAACCACAAAAAGACCCAACAAAGATAGAAAACTTCAGACCAATATCCCTTATGAATATTGATGCAAAAATCCTCAATAAAGTTCTTGCTAACCGAATCCAAGAACACATCAAAACAATCATCCATCCTGACCAAGTAGGCTTCATCCCAGGGATGCAGGGATGGTTCAATATACGGAAATCCATCAATGTAATCCAGTATATAAACAAACTCAAAGACAAAAACCACATGGTCATCTCGTTAGATGCGGAAAAAGCATTTGACAAGATCCAACACCCATTCATGATAAAAGTCTTGGAAAGATCAGGAATTCAAGGCCCATACCTAAACATGATAAAAGCAATCTACAGCAAACCAGTAGCCAACATCAAAGTAAATGGTCAGAAGCTTGAAGCAATCCCTCTAAAATCAGGGACTAGACAAGGCTGTCCACTTTCTCCATACCTATTCAACATTGTACTTGAAGTCCTAGCCAGAGCAATTCGACAACAAAAGGAGATCAAAGGGATACAAATTGGAAAAGATGAAGTCAAAATATCACTTTTTGCAGATGATATGATAGTATATATAAGTGACCCTAAAAATTCCACCAGAGAACTCCTAAGCCTGATAAACAGCTTCGGTGAAGTAGCTGGATATAAAATTAATTCAAACAAATCAATGGCCTTTCTCTACACAAAGAATAAACAGGCTGAGAAAGAAATTAGGGAAACAACACCCTTCTCAATAGTCACAAATAATATAAAATATCTTGGCGTGACTCTAACTAAGGAAGTGAAAGATCTGTATAATAAAAACTTCAAGTCTCTGAAGAAAGAAATTATAGAAGATCTCAGAAGATGGAAAGATCTCCCATGCTCATGGATTGGCAGGATCAACATTGTAAAAATGGCTATCTTGCCAAAAGCAATCTACAGATTCAATGCAATCCCCATCAAAATTCCAAATCAATTCTTCAACGAATTAGAAAGTGCAATCTGCAAATTCATCTGGAATAACAAAAAACCTAGGATAGCAAAAACTCTTCTCAAGGATAAAAGAACCTCTGGTGGAATCACCATGCCGGACCTAAAGCTCTACTACAGAGCAATTGTGATAAAAACTGCATGGTACTGGTATAGTGACAGACAAATAGACCAATGGAATAGAATTGAAGACCCAGAAATGAACCCACACACCTACGGTCACTTGATCTTCGACAAGGGAGCTAAAAACATCCAGTGGAAGAAAGACAGCATTTTCAACAAATGGTGCTGGCACAACTGGTTGTTAACATGTAGAAGAATGCGAATCGATCCATTCCTATCTCCTTGTACTAAGGTCAAGTCTAAGTGGATCAAGGAACTTCACATAAAACCAGAGACACTGAAACTTATAGAGGAGAAAGTGGGGAAAAGCCTTGAAGATATGGGCACAGGGGAAAAATTCCTGAATAGAACAGTAATGGCTTGTGCTGTAAGATCGAGAATTGACAAGTGGGACCTCATGAAACTACAAAGCTTCTGCAAGGCTAAAGACACCATCAATAAGACAAAAAAACCACCAACAGATTGGGAAAGGATCTTCACCTATCCTAAATCAGATAAGGGACTAATATCCAATATATATAAAGAACTCAAGAAGGTGGACTCCAGAAAGTCAAATAACCCCATTAAAAAATGGGGCTCAGAACTGAACAAAGAATTCTCACCTGAGGAATACCGAATGGCAGAGAAGCACCAGAAAAAATGTTCAACATCCTTAATCATCAGGGAAATGCAAATCAAAACAACCCTGAGATTCCACCTCACACCAGTCAGAATGGCTAAGATCAAAAATTCAGGTGACAGCAGATGCTGGTGAGGATGTGGAGAAAGAGGAACACTTCTCCATTGTTGGTGGGATTGCAAGCTTGTACAACCACTCTGGAAATCAGTCTGGCGGTTCCTCAGAAAATTGGACATAGTACTACCGGAGGATCCAGAAATATCTCTCCTGGGCATATATCCAGAAGATGTCCCAACCGGTAAAAAGGACACATGCTCCACTATGTTCATAGCAGACCTATTTATAATAGCCAGAAGCTGGAAAGAACCCAGATGTCCCTCAACATAGGAATGGATACAGAAATTATGGTACATTTACACAATGGAGTACTACTCAGCTATTAAAAAGAATGAATTTATGAAATTCCTAGCCAAATGGATGGACCTGGAGGGCATCATCTTGAGTGAAGTAACACAATCACAAAAGAACTCACACAATATGTATTCACTGATAAGTGGATATTAGCCCAAAACTTAGGATACCCAAGATATAAGATACAATTTGCTAAACGCATGAAACTCAAGAAGAATGAAGACCAAAGTGTGGACACTGTGCACCTTCTTAGAATTGGGAACAAAACACCCAGGGAAGGAGTTACAGAGACAAAGTTCGTAGCTGTGATGAAAGGATGGACCATTTAGAGACTGCTGTATCCAGGGATCCATCCCATAATCAGCTTCTAAACGCTGACACCATTGCATACACTAGCAAGATTTTGCTGAAAGGACCCAAATATAGCTGTCTCTTGTGAGACGATGCCGGGGCCTAGCAAACACAGGAGTGGATGTTCACAGTCAGCTATTGGATGTATCACAGGGCTCCCAATGGAGAAGCTAGAGAAAGTAACCAAGGAGCTAAAGGGATCTGCAACCCTATTGTTGGAACAACATGATGTACTAACCAGAACCCCGGAGCTCTTGTCTCTAGCGGCATATGTATCGAAAGATGGCCTAGTCGGCCATCAATGGAAAGAGAGGCCCATTGGACTTGCAAACTTTATATGCCCCAATATAGGGGAATGCCAGGGCCAAAAGAATGGGAATGGGTGGGTAGGGAAGTGGGGGGCGCTATGGGGGACTTTTGGGATAGCATTGGAAATGTAATTGAGGAAAATATGTAATAAAAATATTAAAAATTAAAAAAAAAGAATACAGGCTGTAGAACCCTGAATATGCCGAGAAACCCTGAAAAAAGTAGAAAATTAAAAACTCACACTGAAGGACCCGGAATATGGCGAGACCACCAGAAAAGGTGGAAAATGAGAAAATCACACTCTAGGACCCAGAATTCCGAAAAAACTTGAAAAACGGGGAAAATGAGAAAATCACACTACAGGACCCAGAATATGCCGAGAAACCCTGAAAATTGTGAAAATAAAAATTCACACTGAAGTACCCAGAATATGGCGACAAACCATGAAAAAAAAGTGGAAAATTAAAAATTCACACTTAAGGACCTGGAATATGGTGAGAAAACCTGAAAAGCATGGAAAGTTAAATATTCACACTGTAGGACCCAGAATATGGCGAGAAACACTGAAATAGGTGGAAAATGTGAAAACCACACTTTAGGACCCAGAATATTACGAAAAAAACTTAAAAACGTGAAAAATTTTAAATTCACACTGTAGGACCCAGAATATCGCGAGAAACCTTAAAAAAGTATAAAATAAAAAAAAAAAAAACACACTGAAGGACTCCGAATATGGCGAGAAAACCTGAAGAAAGTAGAAAGTTAAAAACTCACACTGAAAGACCCGGAATATGGGAGACAACCTGAAAAAGGTGGAAAATGAGAAAATCACACTCTAGAACCCAGAATTGCAAAAAAACTTGAAAAATGTGGAAAATGAGAAAATCACACTACAAGACCCAGAATATGCCGAGAAAACCTGAAAATCGTGGAAAATTAAAAATACACGCTGTAGGACCCAGAATATGGCGAGAAACCCTGAAAAATGTAGAAAATTAAAAACTCACACTGAAGGACCCAAATATGGCGAGAAAACCTGAAAAAGATGGAATATGAGAAAATCACACTGTAGCACCCAGAATATGCTGAGAAACCCTGACAAATGTGGAAAATTAAAAATACTTGCTATAGGACCCAGAATATGGTGAGAAACCCTGAAAAAAGTAGAAAATTAAAAACTCACACTGAAGGACCCCGAATATGGCGAGAAAATCTGAAAAAGTTGGAAAATGAGATATTCACACTGTAGGACCCAAAATTACGAAAAAACTTGAAAAACGTGGAAAATGAGAAAATCACACTGCAGGACGCAGAATATGACGAAAACAACCTTAAAAATGTTTAAAATTAACATTCATACTGTAGAACCCAGAATATGGCGAGAAACCCTGAAAAACGTGGAAAATTTAAAATTCACACTGTAGGACGCAAAACATGGGGAGAAACCCTGAAAAAAGTAGAAAATTAAAAACTCAAACTGAATGACCCCGAATATCGCGAGAAAACCTGAAAAAGGTGGAAAATGAGAAAATCACACTTTAGGACCCAGAATTGCGAAAAAACTTGAAAAACGTCGAAAATGAGAATATCATATTGTAGTACTCAGATTATGCAGAGAAACCTTGAAAAACGTGTAAAATTAAAAATGCACGCTGTAGGACCCAGAATATGCCAAGAAACCCTGAAAAACCTGAAAATTAAAAATTCACACTGTCCGACCAAGAATATGGGGTGAAACCATGAAAAAATTTGAAAATTAAAAATTCACACTGTATTACCCAGAATATTTCGAAAAAAACTGAAAAACGTGGAAAATTAAAAGTTCATACTGAAGGACCTGGAATATGGTAATAAAACTTTAAAAACCTGGAAATGAGAAAATCACACTGTAGGACACAGAATATGACGAAAAAACCTGAAAAACGTGGAAAATTAAAAATTCACACTGAAGTACCCGGATATCGCGAGAAAACCTGAAAAACGAGGAAAATTAAAAACTCACAGTGAAGGACCCAGAATATGGCGAGAAAACCTGAAAAACATGGAAAATTAAATATTCACACTGTAGGACACAGAATACGGTGATAAACACTAAAAAATGTGGAAAATTAAAAATTTACACTGTTGGACCCAGAATATGCTGAGAACCACTGAAAAAAGTGGAAAAATAAAAATTCACACTGTAAGACCAGAATATGGCAAGAATCCTTGAAAAACGTGGAAAATTAAAAATTCACACTGTAGGACCCAGAATAATCCGAGAAAACCTGGAAAAGTTGGAAAATGAGAAAATCACTCTGTAGAACCCAGAATATGACAAAAAAAAAACCTTAAAAATGTTAAAAATTAAAATTCATACTGTAGGACCCAGAATATGGCGAGAAAACCAGATAAAGGTAGAAAATGAGAAAATCACACTGTAGGACCCAGAATTGCGAAAAAAAACTTGAAAAACGTCGAAAATGAGAAAATCACATTGCAGGACTCAGAATATGCCAAGAAATCCTGAAAAATGTGGAAAATTAAAAATACACGCTGGAGGACCCAGAATATGGTGAGAAACCCTGAAGAAAGTAGAAAATTAAAAACTCACATTGAACGACCCCGAATATGGTGAGAAAACCTGAAAAAGGTAGAAAATGTGAAAATCACACTGTAGGACCCAGAATTAGGACAAAACTTGAAAAACGTAGAAAATGAGAAAATCACACTTCAGGACCCAGAATATGCCGAGAAACCATGAAAAACGTGAAAATTAAAAATTCTCACTGTCCGACCCAGAATATGGCAAGAAACCATGAAAAAAAGTGGAAAATTTAAAATTCACACTTTATGACGCAGAACATGGCGAAAAACCCTGAAAAAAATAGAAAATTTAAAACTCCCAATGAAGGACCAGGAATATGGCGAGAAAACTTGAAAAAGGTGGAAAATGAGAAAATCACACTGAAGGACCCAGAATATGCAGAGAAACCCTGAAAAACGATGAAAATTAAAAATACACAGTGTAGGATGCAGAATATTGCGAGAAACCTGAAAAAAGTTGAAAATTTAAAACTCACACTAAAGGACCCCAAATATGGCGAGAAAACCTGAAAAAGTTGGAAAATGAGAAAATCACACTGTAGGACCAAGAATAGGCAGAGAAACCCTGAAAAACGTGGAAAATTAAAAATACGTGCATTATGACCCAGAATATGTCGAGAAACCCTGAAAAAATTAGAAAATTAAAAACTCACACTGAAGGACCCCGAATATGGCGAGAAAACCTGAAAAAGGTGGAAAATAAGAAAATCACACTGTAGGACACAGAATATGCCGAGAAACCCTGACAAACATGGAAAATTAAAAATACACACTGTAGGACCCAGAATATGGCAAGAAACCCTGAAAAAAGTAGAAAATTAAAAACTCACACTGAAGAACCCCAAATATGGCAAGAAAACCTGAAAAAGGTGGAAAATGAGAAAATCGCACTGTAGGACACAGAATTGCGAAAAAACTTTAAAAACATAGAAAATGACAACCCTCTTCCGGTCAGAAAAGCACCGGGGCAGCTGGGGCGCAGGGTCGACTGACACTCGCCAGCTACCCACAACACCCGCCACAGGATCTTAAGACTTCTGGTGAGTGGAGCACAGCTTCTGCTCCAATCCAAGTGCTCGGGACCTGAGACTGCATTAGTTAGGGAAGCAGAAACCTGCCTGAGTAGGGCCACAGGCCTCATCCGGCCAGATCAGCGCCGGGGTAGCGGGAGAGCAGGGTTGCCTGACACCCGCCAGCTACCCACGACCCCCGCCGCAGGATTTTGGGACTGCTGGTGAGTGGAACACAGCTTCTGCTCCAATCTTTAAACAGTGACAACGACAACAACTAACCCCAGAGATTACCAGATGGCGAAAGGTAAACGTAATAATCTTACTAACAGAAACCAAGACCACTCACCATCATCAGAACCCAGCACCCCCACTTCGCCCAGTCCAGGGCACCCCAACACACCGGAAAAGCTAGACACGGATTTAAAAGCATATCTCCTGATGATGATAGAGGACTTCAAGAAGGACTTTAATAACACACTTAAAGAAATGCAGGAGAACACTGCTAAACAGGCAGAAGACAATAAAGAGGAAGCACAAAAATCCCTTAAAGAATTGCAGGAGAACACTGCTAAAGAGTTACAAATCCTTAAAGAAAAACAGGATAACATAATCAAACAGGTAGAAGTCCTTACAGAAAAACAGGAAAACACATCCAAACAGATGATGGAAATGAACAAAACCATACTAGACCTAAAAAGGGAAGTAGACACAATAAAGAAAACCCAAAATGAGGCAACACTGAAGATAGAAACCCTAGGAAAGAAATCTGGAACCATAGATACGAGCATCAGCAACAGAATACAAGAGATGGAAGAGAGAATCTCAGGTGCAGAAGATTCCATAGAGAACATCGGCACAATAATCAAGGAAAATGTAAAATGCAAAAAGATCCTAACTCAAAACATCCAAGAAATACAGGACACAATGAGAAGACCAAACCTACGGATAATAGGAGTGGATGAGAATGAAGATTTTCAACTCAAAGGACCAGCAAACATCTTCAACAAAATTATAGAAGAAAACTTCCCAAATCTAAAGAAAGAGATGCCCATGAACATACAAGAAGCCTACAGAACTCCAAATAGACTGGACCAGAAAAGAAATACCACCCGACACATTATAATCAGAACAACAAATGCTCTAAATAAAGATAGAATACTAAAAGCAGTAAGAGAAAAAGGCCAAGTAACATATAAAGGCAAGCCTATCAGAATTACACCAGATTTTTCACCAGAGACTATGAGAGCCAGAAGATCCTGGACGGATGTTATACAGACACTAAAAGAACACAAATTCCAGCCCAGGCTACTATACCCAGCCAAACTCTCAATTAACATAGATGGAGAAACCAAAGTATTCCACGACAGAACCAAATTCACACATTATCTCTCCACGAATCCAGCCCTTCAAAGGATAATAACAGAAAAAAAACCAATACAAGGACAGGAACCACGCCCTAGAAACAACAAGAAGGTAATCCCTCAACAAACCTAAAAGAAGACAGCCACAAGAACAAAATGCCAACTTTAACAACAATAATAACAGGAAACAACAATTACTTTTCCTTAATATCTCTTAATATCAATGGACTCAACTCCCCGATAAAAAGACATAGACTAACAAAATGGCTACACAAACAAGACCCAACATTTTGCTGCTTACAGGAAACTCATCTCAGAGAAAAGGATAGACACTACCTCAGAATGAAAGGCTGGAAAACAATTTTCCAAGCAAATGGCATGAAGAAACAAGCTGGAGTAGCCATTCTAATATCTGATAAGATTGACTTCCAACCCACAGTCATCAAAAAAGTCAGGGAGGGACACTTCATACTCATCAAAGGTAAAATCCTCCAAGAGGAACTATCAATCCTGAATATCTATGCTCCAAATACAAAGGCAGCCACATTCATTAAAGAAACTTTAGTAAATCTCAAAGCACACATTGCACCTCATACAAGTGGGAGACTTCAACACACCACTTTCACCAATGGACAGATCATGGAAACAGAAACTAAACAGGGACACACTGAAACTAACAGAAATTATGAATCAAATGGATCTGGCAGATATCTACAGAACATTCTATCCTAAAACAAAAGGATATACCTTCTTCTCAGCACCTCATGGTACCTTCTCCAAAATTGACCACATAATTGGTCACAAAGCAGGCCTCAACAGATACAAAAATATTGAAATTGTCCCATGCATCCTATCAGATCACCATGGACTAAGGCTGATCTTCAATAACAAAATAAATAATAGAAAGCCAACCTTCACGTGGAAACTGAACAACACTCTTCTCAATGATACCTTGGTCAAGGAAGGAATAAAGAAAGAAATTAAGGACTTTTTAGAGTTCAATGAAAATGAAGCCACAACATACCCAAACTTATGGGACGCAATGAAAGCATTTCTAAGAGGAAAACTCATAGCTCTGAGTGCCTCCAAAAGGAAACTAGAGAGAGCACACATTAGCAGCTTGACAACACACCTAAAAGCACTAGAACAAAAGGAAGCAAATTCACCCAAGAGGAGTAGACGGCAGGAAATAATCAAACTCAGGGGTGAAATCAACCAAGTGGAAACAAGAAAAACTATTCAAAGAATCAACCAATCAAGGAGCTGGTTCTTTGAGAAAATCAACAAGATAGATAAACCCTTAGCCAGACTCACTAGAGGGCACAGGGAAAGCATCCTAATTAACAAAATCAGAAATGAAAAAGGAGACATAACAACAGATCCTGAAGACATCCAAAACACCATCAGATCCTTCTACCAAAGGCTATACTCAACAAAACTGGAGAACCTGGATGAAATGGAGAAGTTCCTAGACAGCTACCAGGTACCAAAGTTGAATCAAGATCAGGTTAATGATCTAAACAGCCCTATATCCCCCAAAGAAATAGAAGCAGTCATTAATAGTCTCCCAACTAAAAAAAGCCCAGGACCAGATGGGTTTAGTGCAGAGTTCTATCAGACCTTCAAAGAAGATCTAATCCCAGTTCTTCACAAACTATTCCACAAAATAGAAACAGAATGTACTCTACCCAACTCATTCTATGAAGCCACAATTACTCTGATACCTAAACCACAAAAAGACCCAACAAAGATAGAAAACTTCAGACCAATATCCCTTATGAATATTGATGCAAAAATCCTCAATAAAGTTCTTGCTAACCGAATCCAAGAACACATCAAAACAATCATCCATCCTGACCAAGTAGGCTTCATCCCAGGGATGCAGGGATGGTTCAATATACGGAAATCCATCAATGTAATCCAGTATATAAACAAACTCAAAGACAAAAACCACATGGTCATCTCGTTAGATGCGGAAAAAGCATTTGACAAGATCCAACACCCATTCATGATAAAAGTCTTGGAAAGATCAGGAATTCAAGGCCCATACCTAAACATGATAAAAGCAATCTACAGCAAACCAGTAGCCAACATCAAAGTAAATGGTCAGAAGCTTGAAGCAATCCCTCTAAAATCAGGGACTAGACAAGGCTGTCCACTTTCTCCATACCTATTCAACATTGTACTTGAAGTCCTAGCCAGAGCAATTCGACAACAAAAGGAGATCAAAGGGATACAAATTGGAAAAGATGAAGTCAAAATATCACTTTTTGCAGATGATATGATAGTATATATAAGTGACCCTAAAAATTCCACCAGAGAACTCCTAAGCCTGATAAACAGCTTCGGTGAAGTAGCTGGATATAAAATTAACTCAAACAAATCAATGGCCTTTCTCTACACAAAGAATAAACAGGCTGAGAAAGAAATTAGGGAAACAACACCCTTCTCAATAGTCACAAATAATATAAAATATCTTGGCGTGACTCTAACTAAGGAAGTGAAAGATCTGTATAATAAAAACTTCAAGTCTCTGAAGAAAGAAATTCTAGAAGATCTCAGAAGATGGAAAGATCTCCCATGCTCATGGATTGGCAGGATCAACATTGTAAAAATGGCTATCTTGCCAAAAGCAATCTACAGATTCAATGCAATCCCCATCAAAATTCCAAATCAATTCTTCAACGAATTAGAAAGTGCACTCTGCAAATTCATCTGGAATAACAAAAAACCTAGGATAGCAAAAACTCTTCTCAAGGATAAAAGAACCTCTGGTGGAATCACCATGCCGGACCTAAAGCTCTACTACAGAGCAATTGTGATAAAAACTGCATGGTACTGGTATAGTGACAGACAAATAGACCAATGGAATAGAATTGAAGACCCAGAAATGAACCCACACACCTATGGTCACTTGATCTTCGACAAGGGAGCTAAAAACATCCAGTGGAAGAAAGACAGCATTTTCAACAAATGGTGCTGGCACAACTGGTTGTTAACATGTAGAAGAATGCGAATCGATCCATTCCTATCTCCTTGTACTAAGGTCAAGTCTAAGTGGATCAAGGAACTTCACATAAAACCAGAGACACTGAAACTTATAGAGGAGAAAGTGGGGAAAAGCCTTGAAGATATGGGCACAGGGGAAAAATTCCTGAATAGAACAGTAATGGCTTGTGCTGTAAGATCGAGAATTGACAAGTGGGACCTCATGAAACTACAAAGCTTCTGCAAGGCTAAAGACACCATCAATAAGACAAAAAAACCACCAACAGATTGGGAAAGGATCTTCACCTATCCTAAATCAGATAAGGGACTAATATCCAATATATATAAAGAACTCAAGAAGGTGGACTCCAGAAAGTCAAATAACCCCATTAAAAAATGGGGCTCAGAACTGAACAAAGAATTCTCACCTGAGGAATACCGAATGGCAGAGAAACACCTGAAAAAATGTTCAACATCCTTAATCATCAGGGAAATGCAAATCAAAACAACCCTGAGATTCCACCTCACACCAGTCAGAATGGCTAAGATCAAAAATTCAGGTGACAGCAGATGCTGGCGAGGATGTGGAGAAAGAGGAACACTCCTCCATTGTTGGTGGGATTGCAAGCTTGTACAACCACTCTGGAAATCAGTCTGGCGGTTCCTCAGAAAATTGGACATAGTACTACCGGAGGATCCAGCAATACCTCTCCTGGGCATATATCCAGAAGATGTCCCAACCGGTAAAAAGGACACATGCTCCACTATGTTCATAGCAGCCCTATTTATAATAGCCAGAAGATGGAAAGAACCCAGATGTCCCTCAACAGAGGAATAAATACAGAAATTATGGTACATTTACACAATGGAGTACTACTCAGCTATTAAAAAGAATGAATTTATGAAATTCCTAGCCAAATGGATGGACCTGGAGGGCATCATCTTGAGTGAGGTAACACAATCACAAAGGAACTCACACAATATGTATTCACTGATAAGTGGATATTAGCCCAAAACTTAGGATACCCAAGATATAAGATACAATTTGCTAAACGAATGAAACTCAAGACGAATGAAGACCAAAGTGTGGACACTGTGCCCCTTCTTAGAATTGGGAACAAAACAACCATGGAAGGAGTTACAGAGACAAAGTTTGGAGCTGTGATGAAAGGATGGACCATCTAGAGACTGCCGTATCCAGGGATCCATCCCATAATCAGCTTCTAAACGATGACACCATTGCATACACTAGCAAGATTTTGCTGAAAGGACCCAAATATAGCTGTCTCTTGTGAGACGATGCCGGGGCCTAGCAAACACAGGAGTGGATGTTCACAGTCAGCTATTGGATGTATCACAGGGCTCCCAATGGAGAAGCTAGAGAAAGTACCCAAGGAGCTAAAGGGATCTGCAACCCTATTGTTGGAACAATATGATGTACTAACCAGAACCCCGGAGCTCTTGTCTCTAGCTGCATATGTATCGAAAGATGGCCTAGTCGGCCATCAATGGAAAGAGAGGCCCATTGGACTTGCAAACTTTATATGCCCCAATATAGGGGAATGCCAGGGCCAAAAGAATGGGAATGGGTGGGTAGGGAAGTGGGGGGCGCTATGAGGGACTCTTGGGATAGCATTGGAAATGTAATTGAGGAAAATATGTAATAAAAATATTAAAAATCAAAATAAAAAAAAAACATAGAAAATGAGAAAATCACACTGTAGGACCCAGAATTATGAAAAAACTTGAAAAACGTGGAAAATGAGAAAATCACATTGTAGAAATCAAATATACCGAGAAACCATGAAAAACAAGGAAAATTAAAAATACACGCTGTACGTCCCAGAATATGGCGAGAATCCCTGAAAAAACTAGAAAATTAAAAACTCACACTGAAGAACCCTGAATATGACGAGAAAACCTGAAAAAGGTGTAAAATGAGAAATTCGCACTATAGGACCCAGAATTGCGAAAAAAATTGCAAAAAGTCGAAAATAAGAAAATCACACTGAAGGACCCAGAATATGCCGAGAAACCCTGAAAAACAATGGAAATTAAAAATACACGCTGTAGGACCCAAAATAGGGCAAGAAACCCTTAAAAACGTGGAAAATTAAAAATTCACACTGTAGGACCCAGAATATGCTGAGCAAACCTGAAAAAGTTGGAAAATGATAAAATCACACTGTAGGACCCAGAATATGACGAAAAAAACTTAAAAACGTTCAAAATTAAAAATTCACATTATAGGACCCAGAATATTGCAAGAAACCCTGAAAAACCTGGAAAATTTAAAATTCACATTGTAGGACACAGAATATGGCGAGAAACCCTGAAAAATGAAAAAAATTAAACACTCACAGTGAAGGACCCAGAATTGCGAAAAAACTTGAAAAACGTAGAAAACGAGAAAATCACAATGCAGGACTCAGAATATGCCGAGAAACCCTGAAAAATGTGGAAAATTAAAAATACACGCTGTAGGACCCAGAATATGGTGAGAAACCCTGAAGGAAGTAGAAAATTAAAAATTCAAATTGAACAACCCCGAATATGGTGAGAAAACCCGAAAAAGGTGGAAAATGAGCAAATCACAATGTAGGACCCAGAATTGCGAAAAAACTTGAAAAACTTGGAAAATGAGAAAATTACACTGCAGGACCCACAATATGCCGAGAAACCCTGAAAAACGTGAAAAGGAAAAATTCAAACTGTCCGACCAAAAATATGGCGAGAAACAATGAAAAAAGTGGAAAATTCAAAATTCACACTGTATTACCCAGAATATGGCATGAAACACTGAAAAATGTGGAAAATTAAAAATACACGCTGTAGGACCCAGAATATGGCGAGAAACCCTGAAAAACCTGGAAAATTTAAAATTCACACTGTAGGACGCAGAACATGGCGAAAAACACTGAAAAAAGTAGAAAATTAAAAACTCAACCTGAAGGATCCTGATTATGGCGAGAAAACCTGAAAAAGGTGGAAAATGAGAAAATCACACTATAGGACCCAGAATTGCAAAAAAAAAACATGAAAACGACGAAAATGAGAAAATCACATTGTAGGAACCAGAATATGCCAAGAAACCCTGAAAAACGTGGAAAATTAAAAATACACGCTGTAGGACCCAGAATATGGCGAGAAAACCTGAAAAAAGTAGAAAATTAAAAACTCACACTTAAGGACCCGGAATATTGTGAGAAAACCTGAAAAAGGTGGAAAATGAGAAAATCACACTATAGGACACAGAAATACGAAAAAACTTGAAAAAAGTGGAAAATGAGAAAATCACACTGTAGGACAGAGAATATGCCAAGAAACCCTGAAAAACCTGGAAAATTAACAATACACGCATTAGGACCCAGAATATGGCGAGAAACCCTGAAAAAAGTAGAAAATTAAAAACTCAAACTGAAGGACCGCAAATATGGTGAGAAAACCTAATAAAGGTGGGAAATGAGAAAATCACACTGTAGGAACCACAATTGCGAAAAAACTTGAAAAACGTCGAAAATGAGAAAATCACATTGTAGGACTCAAATATACCGAGAAACCCTGAAAAACGTGGAAAATTAAAAATACACACTGTAGGTCCCAGAATATGGCGAGAATCCCTGAAAAAAGTAGATAATTAAAAACTCACACTGAAGAACCCTGAATATCTCGAGAAATCCTGAAAAAGGTGTAAAATGAGAAATTCGCACTATAGGACCCAGAATTGCGAAAAATCTTGAAAAACGTCGAAAATAAGAAATTCACACTGTAGGACACAGAATATGCCAAGAAACCCTGAAAACGAGGGAAATTAAAAATACACGCTGTAGGACCCAGAATAGGGCAAGAAACCCTGAAAATCATGAAAAATAAAAACTCACACTGTCAGACCCCGTAATGGCAATAAACCATGAAAAAATGGAAAATTAAAAATTCACACTGAAGGACCCGGAATATGGTGAGAAAACCTGAAAAAGGTGGAAAATGAGAAAATCATACTTTAGGAAACAAAAATACGAAAAAAAACTTGAAAAAAGTGGAAAATGAGAAAATCACATTGAAGGACCCAGAATATGCTGAGAAACATAAAAACGTGGAAAATTAAAAATACACGCTGTAGGACCCAGAATATGGCGTGAAACCCTGAAAAAAAGTAGAAAATTAAAAACTCACACTGAAGGACCCAGAATATGGCAAGAAAACCTGAAAAAGGTGGAAAATGAGAAAAATCACACTGTAGGACCCAGAATTGCGAATAAACTTGAAAAACGTCTAAAATGAGAAAATCACATTGTAGGACCCATAATATGCCGAGAAACCCTGAAAAACGGCGAAAATTAAAAATACATGCTTTAGGATACATAATATGGCAAGAAACCCAAAAAAAAAGTAGAAAATTAAAAACTCACACTGAAGGACCCGGAATATGGCAAGAAAACCTGAAAAAGGTGGAAAATGAGAAAATCACACTATAGAACCCAGTATTGGGAAAAAAAAACTTGAAAAACGCCAAAATTGAGATAATCACACTGTAGGACCCAGAATATGCCGAGAAACCCTGAAAAACGTGGAAAATTAAAAATACACGCTGTAGGACCCAGAATATGGCGAGAATCCCTTTAAAAAGTTGAAAATTAAAAACTCACACTGCAGGACACAGAATATGCCGAGAAACCCTGAAAAACGTGAAAATTAAAAATTCACACAGTCCGACCCAGAATATGGTGACAAACCATGAAAAAAGTGAAAAATTAAAAATACACACTGTATTACCCAGAATATGGCAAGAAACACTGAAAAACGTGGAAAATTAAAAATTCACACTGAAGGATCTCGAATATGGCAAGAAAACCTGAAAAACGTGGAAATGAGAAAATCACACTGTAGGACCCAGAATATCAAAAAAAACTTGAAAAACGTCGAAAATAAGAAAATCACACTGTAGGACCCAGAATAGGACGAAAAAACCTGAAAAACGAGGAAAATTAAAAACTCACACTGAAGGACCCAGAATATGGCGAGAAAACCTGAAAAACATGGAAAATTAAATATTCACACTGTAGGACCCAGAATATGGCGAGAAAACTTGAAAAACGTGGAAAATAAAAATTCACTCTGTAGGACCCAGAATATGCTGAGAAAACCTGAAAAAGTTGGAAAATGAGAAAATCACACTGTACGATGCAGTATATGACGAAAAAAAACTTAAAAACGTTTAAAATTAAAATTCATACTGAAGGACCCGGAATATGGCAAGAAAAACATGAGAAACGAGGAAAATTAAAAACTGACACTGAAGGACCCAGAATATGTCGAGAAAACCTGAAAAACATGGAAAATTAAATATTCACACTGTAGGATGCAGAATATGGTGAGAAACTCTGAAAAACGTGGAAAATTAAAAATTCACAACGTAGGACCAGAATATGGCAAGAAACCTTGAAAAACGTGGAAAATATAAAATTCAACTGTAGGATGTAAAACATGGCGAGAAACCCTGAAAAAAGTAGAAAATTAAAAACTCAAAATGAAGGAACCCAAATATGGCTAGAAAACCTGAAAAAGGTGGAAAACGAGAAAATCACACTGTAGGACCCAAAATTGCAAAAAAACTTGAAAAATATCGAAAATAAGAAAATCACACTGTAGGACTCAGAATATGCCTAGAAACGCTGAAATCGTGGAAAATTAAAAATACACGCTGTAGGACCCAGAATATGGCTAGAAACCCTGAAAAGTTTAAAATTGAAAACTCACACTGAAGGACCCCGAATATGGCGCGAAAACCTGAAAAATGTGGAAAATGAGAAAATCACACTGTAAGACCCGGAATATGCCAAGAAACCATGAAAAACGTGGAAAATTAAAAATACATGCTGTAGGACCCAGAATATGGCGAGAAACCCTAAAAAATGTAGAAAATTTAAAACTTCCACTGAAGTACCCCAAATATGGCGAGAAAACCTGAAAAAGGTGGAAAGTGAGAAAATCACACTGTAGGACCCCGAATATGGCGAGAAAACCTGAAAAAGGTGGAAAATAAGAAAATCACACTGTAGGACACAGAATATGCCGAGAAACCCTGACAAACGTGGAAAATTAAAAAGACATGCTGTAGGACCCAGAATATGGTGAGAAACCCTGAAAAAACATAAAAATTGAAAACTCACACTGAAGGACCCCGAATATGGCAAGAAAACCTGAAAAATTTCGAAATTGAGAATAACACACTGTAGGACACAAAATTGGGAAAAATACTTGAAAAACATGGAATATGAGAAAATCACACTGCAGGACCCAGAATATGCTGAGAAACCCCGAAAAACGTGAAAATTAAAAATTCACATTGAAGGACCTGGAATATGGCAAGAAAACCTGAAAAACGTGGAAATGAGAAAATCACACTGTAGAACCCAGAATATGACGAAAAAACCTGAAAAACGTGGAAAAATTATAATTCACACTGAAGTACCCGGATATTTCGAGAAAACCTGAAAAACGGGGAAAATTAAAAACTCACACTGAAGGACCCAGAATATGGCGAGAAAACATGAAAAACATGGAAAATTATATATTAACACTGTAGGACAGAGAATATGCCAAGAAACACTGAAAAATATGGAAAATGAGAAAATCACACTGTAGGACCCAGTATATGACGAAAAAACTTAAAAACGTTTAAAATTAAAATTCAAACTGTAGGATCCAGAATATGGCAAGAAACCCTGAAAAACATGGAAAATATAAAATTCACACTGTGGGATGTAAACATGGCGAGAAAACCTGAAAAAAGTAGAAAATTAAAAACTCACACTGAAGGACCCGGAATATGGCAAGAAAACCTGAAAAAAGTGGAAAATGAGAAAATCACACTGTAGGACCCAGAATTGCGAATAAACTTGAAAAACGTCTAAAATGAGAAAATCATATTGTAGGACCCATAATATGCCGAGAAACCCTGAAAAACGGCGAAAATTAAAAATACATGCTTTAGGATACAGAATATGGCAAGAAACCCTGAAAAAAAGTAGAAAATTAAAAACTCACACTGAAGGACCCGGAATATGGCGAGAAAACATGAAAAAGGTGGAAAATGAGAAAATCACACTATAGAACCCAGTATTGGGAAAAAACTTGAAAAACGTCAAAAATGAGGTAATCACACTGTAGGACCCAGAATATGGTGAGAAAACCTGAAAAACATGGAAAATTAAATATTCACACTGTAGGACAGAGAATATGCCAAGAAACACTGAAAAATATGGAAAATGAGAAAATCACACTGTAGGACCCAGTATATGACGAAAAAATCTTAAAAACGTTTAAAATTAAAATTCATACTGTAGGATCCAGAATATGGAAAGAAACCCTGAAAAACGTGGAAAATATAAAATTCACACTGTAGGATGTAAAACATGGCGAAAAACCCTGAAAAAAGTAGAAAATTAAAAACTCACGTTGAAAGACCCGGAATATGGCGAGAAAACCTGAAAAAGGTGGAAATGAGAAAAATCACACTGTAGGACACAGAAATGCGAAAAAACTTGAAAAAGTGGAAAATGAGAAAATCACACTGTAGGACCCAGAATTACGAAAAAAAAAAACTTGAAAAACGTGGAAAATGAGAAAATCACAGTGCAGGACCCAGAATATGCCTAGAAACCCTGAAAAATGTGAAAATTAAAAATTCACACTGTAGGACCCAGAAAATGGCTAGAAACCATGAAAAAAGTGGAAAATTAAAAACGCACACTGAAGGACCCGAATATGGCTAGAAAACCTGAAAAAGGTGGAAAATGAGAAAATCACACTGTAGGACCCAGAATTACGAAAAAACTTGAAAAACGTGGAAAATGAGAAAATCACAGTGCAGGACCCAGAATATGCCTAGAAACCCTGTAAAACGTGAAAATTAAAAATTCACACTGTCGTACCCAGAATATGGCGAGAAAACCTGAAAGAGGTGGAAATGAGAAAATCACGTTGTAGGACCCGGAATATGGCAATAAAACCTGAAAAACGTGGAAATGAGAAAATCATACTGTAGGACCCAGAATATTACGAAAAAACCTGAAAAACGTGGAAAATTGACAATTCATAGTGAAGGACTTGGAATATGGCAAGAAAACCTAAAAACGAGGAAAATTAAAAACTAACAATGAAGGACCCAGAATATGGCTACAACACCTGAAAAATATGGAAAATTAAATATTCACACTGTTGGACCCAGAATATGCCGAGAAACCCTGAAAAACGTGAAAATTAAAAATTCAAACTGTAGGACCCAGAATATGGCAAGAAACCATGACAAAATTGGAAAATTAAAAATTCACACTCTAGGACCTAGAATATGGTGAGAAACACTGAAAAACTTGGAAAATTATATATTCACACTGTAGGACCCAGAATATGGCGAGAATGCTGAAAAACGTGGAAAATTAAAAATTCACACTGTAGGACCAGTATATGGCAAGAAACCTTGAAAAACGTGGAAAATTAAAAATACACACTGTAGGATGCAGAATATGCCGAGAAAACGTGAAAAAGTTGGAAAATGAGAAAATCATACTGTAGGATCCAGAATATGACAAAAAAATCTTTAAAAGTTTAAAATTAAAAATTCACACTGTAGGACCCCGAATATGGCGAGAAAACCTGAAAACCGCGGAAAATTAAAAATTCACACTGAAGGACCCGGAATATGGCATGAAAATCTGAAAAACGAGGAAAATTAAAAACTCAAACTGAAGGACCCAGAATATGGGGAGAAAACCTGAAAAACATGGAAAATTAAATATTCACACTGTAGGACCTAGAATAAGGGGAGAAACAATGAAAAACGTGGAAAATTAAAAATTCACACTGTCGGACCAGAATATGGCAAGAAACCTTGAAAAACGAGGAAATTTTAAATTTCACACTGTAGGACACAGAATATGGCGAGAAACCCTGAAAAAAGTAGAAAATAAAAACTCACTGAAGGACCCTGAATATGGCAAGAAAACCTAAAAAAGTTGGAAAATGAGAAAATCATACTGTAGGATCCAGTATATGACGAAAAAAACTTAAAACGTTTAAAATTAAAAATTCACACTGTAGGACCCCGAATATGGCGAGAAAACCTGAAAAACGTGGAAAATTAAAAATTCACACTGAAGGACCTGGAATATGGGGAGAAAACCTGAAAAACATGGAAAATTTAATATTCACACTGTAGGACCTAGAATAAGGGGGAGAAACACTGAAAAACGTGGAAAATTAAAAATTCACACTGTAGGACCAGAATATGGCAAGAAACCTTGAAAAACGTGGAAAATTTAAAATTCACACAGTAGGACGCAGAATATGGCGAGTAGGACGCAGAATATGGCGAGAAACCCTGAAAAAAGTGGAAAATAAAAACTCACTGAAGGACCCTGAATATGGCAAGAAAACCTGAAAAAGTTGGAAAATTAGAAAATCACACTGTAGGACCCAGAATTATGAAAAAACTTGAAAAAGGAGGAAAATTTTAAAATCACACTCAGGACCCAGAATATGCCTTGAAACCCTGAAAAAGTGAAAATTAAAAATTCACACTGTCGAACCCAAAATATGGCGAGAAACCATGAAAAAAGTGGAAAATTAAAAACTCACACTGAAGGAACCGAATATGGCTAAAAAACCTGAAAATGTGGAAAATTAGAAAATCCCACTGTCGGACCCAGAATTACGAAAAAACTTGGAAAATGTGGAAAATAGGAAAATCACACTGCAGAACCCAGAATATGGCGAGAAAACCTGAAAAGTATGGAAAATTAATATTCACACTGTAGGACCCAGAATATGCCGAGAAACCCTGAAAAACGTGAAAATTAAAAATTCACACTGGAGGACCCAGAATATGGAAAGAAACCATGAAAAAATTGGAAAATTAAAAATTCATACTGTAGGACATAGAATAGGGCAAGAAACAATGTAAAACGTGGAAAATTAAAAAATCACACTGAAGGACCTGGGAATATGGCAAGAAAACCTGAAAAACGTGGAAAATTAAAAATTCACAATGAAGGACCCAGAATATGGCTAGAAAACCTGAAAAATATGGAAAATTATATATTCACACTGTAGGACCCAGAATATGCCGAGAAAACCTGAAAGTGTTCGAAAATGAGAAAATCAAACTGTAGGACACAGAATATGACGAAAAAAAAAAAACGTAAAATGGTTTAAAATTACAAATTCACACTTTTGGACCCCGAATATGGCGAGAAAACCTGAAAAATGTGGAAAATTAAAAATGCACACTAAAGGACCCGGAATATGGCAAGAAAACCTTAAAAACATGGAAATGCCGAGAAAACCTGAAAAGCATGGAAAATTAAATATTCACACTGTAGGACTAGAATATGGCAAGAAACCTTGAAAAACATGAAAAAAATAAAATTCACACTGTAGGACTCAGAACATGGCAAGAAACCCTGAAAAAAGTAGAAAATTAAAAACTCAAACTGAAGGACCCCGAATATGGCGAGAAAACCTGAAAAAGGTGGAAAATGAGAAAATCACATTGTAGGACCCATAATTGCTATAAAACTTGAAAAACGTCGAAAATGAGAAAATCACATTGTAGGATCCAGAATATGCCGAGAAACCCAAAAACGTTGAAAATTAAAAACACACGCTGTAGGACGCAGAATATGGCGAGAAACCCTGAAAAAAGTAGAAAATTAAAAACTCACACTGAAGGACCTGGAATATGGCAAGAAAACCTGAAAAACGTGGAAATGAGAAAATCACACTGAAGTACCCAGATATGGCGAGAAAACCTTAAAAACGAGGAAAATTAAAAACTCACACTGAAGGACCCAGAATATGGCAAGAAAACCTGAAAAACATGGAAACTTAAATATTCACACTGTAGGACCAAAAATATGGCGAGAAATATTGAAAAATGTGGAACATTAAAAATTCACACTGTAGGACAAGCATATGGCAAGAAACCTTGAAAAACGTGGAAAATTAAAAACTCACACTGTAGGACCCAGAATATGCCGAGTAAAACTGAAAAAGTTGGAAAATGAAAAAATCACACTGTAGGACCCAGAATATGACAAAAAAAAACTTAAAAACGTTTAAAATTAAAAATTCACACTGTGTTACCCAGAATATGGCGAGAAACCCTGAGAAAAGTAGAAAATTTAAAACTCACACTGAAGAACCCCAAACATGGCGAGAAAACCTGAAAAGGTAGAAAATGGGAAAATCACACTGTAGGACCCAGAATTGCTAAAAAACTTGAAAAACGTCGAAAATGAGAAAATCACACTGTAGGTCACAGAATATGCCGAAAAACCCTGACAAACGAGCCGCCCAGACTCTGGCACTATGGTCATGGCGGAGGGGACGGCAGTGCTGAGGAGGAACAGGCCAGGCACCAAGGCGCAGGATTTCTATAATTGGCCTGATGAATCATTTGATGAAATGGACAGTACACTTGCTGTTCAGCAGTATATTCAACAGAACATAAGGGCAGACTGCTCCAATATTGACAAAATTCTTGAACCACCTGAAGGCCAAGATGAAGGTGTATGGAAGTATGAACATTTAAGGCAATTCTGCCTTGATCTAAATGGACTTGCTGTCAAACTTCAGAGTGAATGCCATCCAGATACCTGTACTCAGATGACAGCAACTGAACAATGGATTTTTCTTTGTGCAGCTCATAAAACTCCAAAAGAGTGTCCTGCCATAGATTATACAAGACACACACTGGATGGTGCTGCATGTGTTCTGAATAGCAATAAATATTTTCCCAGCAGGGTTAGCATAAAAGAATCATCTGTAGCAAAACTAGGATCAGTGTGCCGTAGGATTTATAGAATATTTTCACATGCCTATTTTCATCACCGGCAGATATTTGATGAATATGAAAATGAAACATTTTTATGTCATCGGTTTACCAAATTTGTGATGAAATATAATCTGATGTTGAAGGATAACCTGATTGTACCAATTTTAGAAGAGGAAGTTCAGAACTCAGTTTCTGGGGAAAGTGAAGCATGAAGGAATCACGTAGAACAATGTACTGATCACATAATTAACAATGATGTACTATATATATCATTTTAGACACATCAATCATGTATCCATATAATAGCTTATTTGTTTAGTATAGGGTTTTGTATGCTATGTGTTGCCTTTTTAAATGGGAAATACATTTTAAGTTATTCATGAGCTGTATATTCACTGGTGTGGCACTCATGGTTTTTAAATAAGTTTAGTATTATCTGTTTATAATGCCTGTTAATAAAAGAATTTACAGTTTGGTAAAATTGCTGCTAAACAATCATTGGATCACAGTCCTTTCAAATCTATAGAAGAATGAGCTTGTGTTTCACACAAGCACCTAACAAGTACTAAAGAGATCATATTTGCTTTGTTTTCATCCCTAAGTTTTAATTTAATTTAATTTTAGAAAATTCAGTAGTATTCCATCTGTACGGTTAACTTTTCCAAAATGAGATAAAAGTGTTTAAAAGTTCTGTTTATAGCATTTGATCTGCATACCGATCATGTATATGTTCAGAGCAACCCGAGGAGCTGTTAGTGATACTTAAGCTCCCTCGACATCAAGTGTACTCCAGGCCAGTGTACTTGGAAACATTGACTGTTTCGTGACAGTGGATCATTAAGTCCATGGTGACAATGACAAGGCACAAACGTGATGTCCCATGGACTTGCCCCTTCTTGTTTCCCTTAGTCCTCTGGGAAGTACACTAGTCAGGAAATTTATTTACCAAACTATGGTTAGTGATGGCGCTTCCCTATTTATATTTGTATTAATTGCTTACAGAGCATACCTCATACTAGCAGTGATGTTACACTAAAGGAAAACTGTACTGCCTACCTTTGATTTTTGAAATTGTTGTAACTACTTAGAAAATAGTCCTTAATATAGTTTGAGTTTTCCTTTTAGTAATATTAATCTTTTCACCTAACCCTAGGCAGCATTAAATATATATGAAAAAAAGATAGTGTATTAATTTTATTCTCCCTCCTTAAAAGCTTATTATTTGAAGTATATGCACACATAAGACTATTTAGGATAATTCACAGGTTAAGTGGTGTTGATAAGTGGTCATACTTTGATTTCTTATTTCATCGTCTTAAGAATTTAATTGCAGGCCGGGGCGGTGGTGGCGCACGCCTTTAATCCCAGCACTTGGGAGGCAGAGGCAGGCGGATTTCTGAGTTCGAGGCCAGCCTGGTCTACAGAGTGAGTTCCGGGACAGCCAGAGCTACATAGAGAAACCCTGTCTCGAAAAACCAAAAAAAAAAAAAAAAAAAAAAGAATTTAAGTGCAG
>NW_028227505.1:24031-82077 GCF_978045245.1 Mus caroli | reverse complement strand
GTATTTCCTAAAATATGGTGAGAAAAACTGAAAAACATGGAAAATTAAAAATTCACACTGTAGGACGCAGAATATGGCGAGAAAATCTGAAAAAGATGGAGAATGAGAAAATCACACTGTAGGACCCAGAATTGCGAAAACCCTGAAAAACGTTGACAATTAAATATTCACACTGTAGGACACAGAATATGGTGAGAAAACCTGAAAAACGAGTAAAATTAAAAACTCACAGTTAAGGCCCCTGAATATGGCGAGAAAACCTGAAAAACATGGAAAATTAAATATTAACACTGTAGAACCCAGAATATGGCAAGAAACCTTGAAAATCCTGGAAAATGAAAACTTCACACTATAGAACCCAGAATATGCCGAGAAAACCTGAAAAAGTTGGAAAATGAGAAAATCACACTATAGGACCCAGAATATGACGAAAAACACTTAAAACCGTTTAAAATTAAAATTAACACTGTAGGATGCAGAATAGGCTGAGAAACCCTGAAAAAGGTGGAAAATTAAAAATACACACTTTAGGACCCAGAATACGGCAAGAAACCCTTTAAAAAAAAGTAGAAAATTAAAAACTCACACAGAAGAACCCTGAATATGGCGAGAAAACCTGAAAAAGTTGGAACATGAGAAAATCACACTGTACGACGCAGACTATGACAAAAAAATCTTAAAAATGTTTAAAATTAAAAATTCACACTGTAGGACCCAGAATATGCCGAGAAACCATGAAAAACGTGGAAAATTAAAAATACACGCTGTAGGACCCAGTATATGGCGAGAAACTCTGAAAAAAGTAGAAAATTTAAAACTCACACTGAAGGACCTGGAATATGGCAAGAAAATCTGAAAAAGTTGGAAAATGAGAAAAATCACACTGTAGGTCCCAGAATTACGATAAAACTTCAAAAACGAGGAAAATGAGAAAATCACACTGCAGGACTCAGAATATGCCAAGAAACCCTGAAAAAGGTGAAAATGAAAAATACACACTGTCGGACCCAGAATAAGGCAAGAATCCATGAAAAAGTTGGAAAATTAAAATTCACACTGTATTTCCCAGAATATGGTGAGAAACACTGAAAAACGTGGAAAATTAAAAATTCACACTGTAGGATGCAGAATATGGCAAGAAAACGTGAAAAAGATGGAGAATGAGAAATTCACACTGTAGGACCCTGAATTGTGAAAAAACTGAAAAACGTTGACAATTAAAAATTCACACTGAAGGACCCGGAATATGGAGAGAAAACCTGAAAAACGTGGAATATTAAATATTCACACTGTAGAACCCAGAATATGGCAAGAAACCTTGAAAAACGTGGAAAATTAAAAATTCACACTGTAAAACCCAGAATATGCTGAGAAAAACCTGAAAAAGTTGGAAAATGAGAAAATCACACTCTAGGACCCAGAATATGACGAAAAAAAAATTAAAAACGTTTAAAACTAAAAATTAACACTGTAGGATGCAGAATAGGCCCAGAAAACCTGAAAAAGGTGGAAAATTAAAAATACACACTTTAGGACCCAGAATATGGTGAGAAACCCTGAAAAAGTAGAAAATTAAAAACTCACAATAAAGGACCCCGAATATGGCGAGAAAACCTGAAAAAGATGTAGAATGAGAAAATCACACTGTAGAACTCAGAATATGCCGAGAAACCCTGAAAAAATTAGAAAATTAAAAACTGACACTGAAGGACCCAGAATATGGCGAGAAAACCTGAAAAATGTGGAATATTAAATATTCACACTGTAGGACCCTGAATATGGTGAGAAAGACTGAATAACGAGGAAAATTAAAAATTCACACTGTAGGACCTGAATATGGCAAGAAAACTTGAAAAACGTGGAAAATTAAATATTCACACTGTAGGACCCAGAATATGCCCAGAAAACCTGAAAAAGGTGGAAAATGAGAAAATCACACTGTAGGACCCAGAATATGACGAAAAAAACTTTAAAACGTGGAAAATTAAAAATTTACACTGTAGGACCCAGAATAAGACGAGAAACAGTGAAAATCGTCGAAAATTAAAAATTCACACTGTAGTACCAGAATATGGCAAGAAAACTTGAAAAACGTGGAAAATTAAGAATTCACAGTGTAGGACCCAGAATATGCCCAGAAAACCTGAAAAAGGTGGAAAATGGGAAAATCACACTGTAGGACCCAGAATATGACAAAAAAAAAAAACCTGAAAACTGTGGAAAATTAAAAATTCACAATATAGGATGGAGAATATGGCGAAAAAAACTGAAAAACGTGGAAAATTAAAAACTCACACTGAAGGAACCGGAATATGGCAAGAAAACTTGAAAAACCTGGAAAATTAAATAATCACGTTGTAGGATCCAGAATAAGGTGAGAAACACTCAAAAACGTGGAAAATTAAAAATTCACACTGTAACACCAGAATATGGCAAGAACCTAGAAAAATGTGGAAATTAAAAGTTTACACTGTAGGACCCAGAATATGCCGAAAAACACTTAATAAGGTGGAAAATTAAAAATTCACATTGTAGGACCCAGAATAAGGCAAGAAACCATGAAAAACGTGGAAAATTTAAAATTCACACTGTAGGACCCAGAATATGGCGAGAAACACTGAAAAACGTGGAAAACTTAAAATTCACACTGTAGGACCAGAATATGGCAAGAAACCTTGAAAAACGTGGAAAATAAAAAGTTCCCAATGTAGGACCCAGAATATGGCGAGAAACCCTGAAAAAATTAGAAAATTAAAACTCACACTGAAGGACCCCGAATATGCCAAAAAAAACTGAAAAAATGGAAAATGACAAAATCACACTGTAGGGCCCGGAATAAGACGAAAAAACCTTAAAAACGTGGAAAATTCAAAATTCACACTGTAGGACCCAGAATATGCCGAGAAACCATGAAAAACGTGGAAAATATAAAATTCACACTGTAGGACTCAGAATATGGCGAAAAACACTGAAAAAAGTAGAAAATTAAAAAGTCATTCTGAAGGACCCCGAATATGGCGAGAATTGCCAAAAAATTGCGAAAAAAACTTGAAAAATGTTAAAATGAGAAAATCACACTGTAGGACCCAGAAAATGTCGAGGAACCCTGAAAAACTTGAAAATTAAAAATTCACACTTAGTGACACAGAATATGGTGAGAAACAATGAAAAAAATGAAAAATAAAAACTCACATTGAATACCCGGATTTCGGCGAGAGAACCTGAAAAATGTTGAAAATGAGAAATTAACACTGTAGGACACAGACTTGCGAAAAAATTTGAAAAACATGGAAAATGAGAAAATCAAACTGTAGGATCCAGAATATGCCAAGAAACCCTGAAAAACGTGGAAAATTTTAAATTCACACTGTAGGACCAGAATATGGAAAGAAACTTTGAAAAACGTGGAAAATAAAAAGTTCCCAATGTAGGACCCAGAATATGGCGAGAAACCCTGAAAAAATTAGAAAATTAAAACTCACACTGAAGGACCCCGAATATGCCGAAAAAAAACTGAAAAAAATGGAAAATGAGAAAATCACACTGTAGGGCCCGGAACAAGACGAAAAAACCTTTAAAACGTGGAAAATTCAAAATTCACACTGTAGGACCCAGAATATGCCGAGAAACCATGAAAAACGTGGAAAATTTAAAATTCACACTGTAGGACTCAAAATATGCCGAGAAACCCGGAAAAAAGTAGAAAATTAAAAAGTCACACTGAAGGACCCCGAATATGGCGAGATAACCTGAAAAAGGTGGAAAATGAGAAAAATCACACTGTATGACCCAGAATTGCGAAAAAACTTGTAAAAAGTGGAATATGAGAAAATCACACTGTAGGACCCAGAATATGCAGTGAAACTCTAGTGGAACTAGAGAGAGCACACATTAGTAGCTTGACAACATACCTAAAAGCACTAGAACAAAAGGAAGCAAATTCACCCAAGAGGAGTAGACGGCAGGAAATAATCAAACTCAGGGGCGAAATCAACCAAGTGGAAACAAGAAAAACTATTCAAAGAATCAACCAATCAAGGAGCTGGTTCTTTGAGAAAATCAACAAGATAGATAAACCCTTAGCCAGACTCACTAGAGGGCACAGGGAAAGCATCCTAATTAATAAAATCAGAAATGAAAAAGGAGACATAACAACAGATCCTGAAGACATCCAAAACACCATCAGATCCTTCTACCAAAGGCTATACTCAACAAAACTGGAGAACCTGGATGAAATGGAGAAGTTCCTAGACAGATACCAGGTACCAAAGTTGAATCAAGATCAGGTTAATGATCTAAACAGCCCTATATCCCCCAAAGAAATAGAAGCAGTCATTAATAGTCTCCCAACTAAAAAAAGCCCAGGACCAGATGGGTTTAGTGCAGAGTTCTATCAGACCTTCAAAGAAGATCTAATCCCAGTTCTTCACAAACTATTCCACAAAATAGAAACAGAAGGTACTCTACCCAACTCATTCTATGAAGCCACAATTACTCTGATACCTAAACCACAAAAAGACCCAACAAAGATAGAAAACTTCAGACCAATATCCCTTATGAATATTGATGCAAAAATCCTCAATAAAGTTCTTGCTAACCGAATCCAAGAACACATCAAAACAATCATCCATCCTGACCAAGTAGGTTTCATCCCAGGGATGCAGGGATGGTTCAATATACGGATATCCATCAACGTAATCCAGTATATAAACAAACTCAAAGACAAAAACCACATGGTCATCTCGTTAGATGCGGAAAAAGCATTTGACAAGATCCAACACCCATTCATGATAAAAGTCTTGGAAAGATCAGGAATTCAAGGCCCATACCTAAACATGATAAAAGCAATCTACAGCAAACCAGTAGCCAACATCAAAGTAAATGGTGAGAAGCTTGAAGCAATCCCTCTAAAATCAGGGACTAGACAAGGCTGTCCACTTTCTCCATACCTATTCAACATTGTACTTGAAGTCCTAGCCAGAGCAATTCGACAACAAAAGGAGATCAAAGGGATACAAATTGGAAAAGATGAAGTCAAAATATCACTCTTTGCAGATGATATGATAGTATATATAAGTGACCCTAAAAATTCCAACAGAGAACTCCTAAGCCTGATAAACAGCTTCGGTGAAGTAGCTGGATATAAAATTAACTCAAACAAATCAATGGCCTTTCTCTACACAAAGAATAAACAGGCTGAGAAAGAAATTAGGGAAACAACACCCTTCTCAATAGTCACAAATAATATAAAATATCTTGGCGTGACTCTAACTAAGGAAGTGAAAAATCTGTATGATAAAAACTTCAAGTCTCCGAAGAAAGAAATTCTAGAAGATCTCAGAAGATGGAAAGATCTCCCATGCTCATGGATTGGCAGGATCAACATTGTAAAAATGGCTATCTTGCCAAAAGCAATCTACAGATTCAATGCAATCCCCATCAAAATTCCAAATCAATTCTTCAACGAATTAGAAAGTGCAATCTGCAAATTCATCTGGAATAACAAAAAACCTAGGATACCAAAAACTCTTCTCAAGGATAAAAGAACCTCTGGTGGAATCACCATACCGGACCTAAAGCTCTACTACAGAGCAATTGTGATAAAAACCGCATGGTACTGGTATAGTGACAGACAAATAGACCAATGGAATAGAATTGAAGACCCAGAAATGAACCCACACACCTACGGTCACTTGATCTTCGACAAGGGAGCTAAAAACATCCAGTGGAAGAAAGACAGCATTTTCTACAAATGGTGCTGGCACAACTGGTTGTTAACATGTAGAAGAATGCGAATCGATCCATTCCTATCTCCTTGTACTAAGATCAAGTCTAAGTGGATCAAGGAACTTCACATAAAACCAGAGACACTGAAACTTATAGAGGAGAAAGTGGGGAAAGCCTTGAAGATATGGGCACAGGGGAAAAATTCCTGAATAGAACAATAATGGCTTGTGCTGTAAGATCGAGAATTGACAAGTGGGACCTCATGAAACTACAAAGCTTCTGCAAGGCTAAAGACACCATCAATAAGACAAAAAAACCACCAACAGATTGGGAAAGGATCTTCACCTATCCTAAATCAGATAAGGGACTAATATCCAATATATATAAAGAACTCAAGAAGGTGGACTCCAGAAAGTCAAATAACCCCATTAAAAAATGGGGCTCAGAACTGAACAAAGAATTCTCACCTGAGGAATACCGAATGGCAGAGAAGCACCTGAAAAAATGTTCAACATCCTTAATCATCAGGGAAATGCAAATCAAAACAACCCTGAGATTCCACCTCACACAAGTCAGAATGGCTAAGATCAAAAATTCAGGTGACAGCAGATGCTGGCGAGGATGTGGATAAAGAGGAACACTCCTCCATTGTTGGTGGGATTGCAAGCTTGTACAACCACTCTGGAAATCAGTCTGGCGGTTCCTCAGAAAATTGGACATAGTACTACCGGAGGATCTAGCAATACCTCTCCTGGGCATATATCCAGAAGATGTCCCAACTGGTAAGAAGGACACATGCTCCACTATGTTCATAGCAGCCCTATTTATAATAGCCAGAAGCTGGAAAGAACCCAGATGTCCCTCAACAGAGGAATGGATACAGAAATTATGGTACATTTACACAATGGAGTACTACTCAGCTATTAAAAAGAATGAATTTATGAAATTCCTAGCCAAATGGATGGACCTGGAGGGCATCATCTTGAGTGAAGTAACACAATCACAAAAGAACTCACACAATATGTATTCACTGATAAGTGGATATTAGCCCAAAACTTAGGATACCCAAGATATAACATACAATTTGCTAAACGCATGAAACTCAAGAAGAATGAAGACCAAAGTGTGGACACTGTGCACCTTCTTAGAATTGGGAACAAAACACCCAGGGAAGGAGTTACAGAGACAAAGTTCGTAGCTGTGATGAAAGGATGGAACATTTAGAGACTGCTGTATCCAGGGATCCATCCCATAATCAGCTTCTAAACGCTGACACCATTGCATACACTAGCAAGATTTTGCTGAAAGGACCCAAATATAGCTGTCTCTTGTGAGACGATGCCGGGGCCTAGCAAACACAGGAGTGGATGCTCACAGTCAGCTATTGGATGTATCACAGGGCTCCCTATGGAGAAGCTAGAGAAAGTACCCAAGGAGCTAAAGGGATCTGCAACCCTATTGTTGGAACAACATGATGTACTAACCAGAACCCCGGAGCTCTTGTCTCTAGCTGCATATGTATGGAAAGATGGCCTAGTCGGCCATCAATGGAAAGAGAGGCCCATTGGACTTGCAAACTTTATATGCCCCAATATAGGGGAATGCCAGGGCCAAAAGAATGGGAATGGGTGGGTAGGGAAGTGGGGGGCGCTATGGGGGACTTTTGGGATAGCATTGGAAATGTAATTGAGGAAAATATGTAATAAAAATATTAAAAATTTTTTAAAAATTCACATTGTAGGACCAAGAACATGGCGAGAAATCCTGAAAAAAAGTAGAAAATTAAAGAGTCACACTGAAGGACCCCGAATATGGCGAGAAAACCTGAAAAAGGTGGAAAATGAGAAAATCAAACTGTAGGACCCAAAATAGCGAAAAAACTTGAAAAACGTGGAAAATGAGAAAATCACATTGTGGGACCCAGAACATGACGAAAAAAAATTAAAACGTGGAAAATTAAAAATTCACACTGTAGGAACCAGAATATGGCTAGAAAGCATTAAAAAAGTGGAAAATTAAAAATTCACACTGTAGGACCCAGAATATGGCGACAAACACTGAAAAACGTGGAAAATTAAAAATTCACACTGATGGACCTGGAATATGATGAAAAACCCTGAAAAATATGGAAAATTAAAAATTCACACTGTAGGACTAGAATATAGCAAGAAACCTTGAAAAACGTGGAAAATAAAAACTTCCCATTGTAGGAACCAGAATATGCCGAGAAAACCTGAAAAAGGTGGAAAAAGAGAAAATCACACTGTAGGACCTAGAATTGCGAAAAAACTTGAAAAACGTCCAAAATGAGAAAATCACGCTACAGGACATATAATATGCCGAGAAACCCTGAAAATAGTGAAAATTAAAAATTCAAACTGTCGGACCAAGAATATGGCGAGAAATCCGAAAAAAAGTAGGAAATTAAAGAGTCACACTGAAGGACCCCGAATATCTCGAGAAAATATTAAAAAGGTGGAAAATGAGAAAATCAAACTGTAGGCCCCAAAATTACGAAAAAACGTGAAAAACGAGGAAAATGAGAAAATCACATTGTGGGACCCAGAATATGACTAAAAAACTTAAAAACGTGGAAAATTAAGAATTCAAACTGTAGGACCATGAATATGGTGAGAAACCATGAAAAAAGTGGAAAATAAAAAATTCACACTGTAGGACCCAGAATATGGCAAGAAACAATGAAAAACGTGGAAAAATAAAAATTCACACAGCCGGGCGTGGTGGCGCACGCCTTGATCCCAGCACTCGGGAGGCAAAGGCAGGCGGATTTCTGAGTTCGAGGCCAGCCTGGTCTACAGAAGTGAGTTCCAGGACAGCCAGAGCTATACAGAGAAACCCTGTCTCGAAAAAAGCAAAAAAAAAAAAAAAAAAAAAAAAATTCACACTGAAAGACATGGAATATGTCGAGAAAACCTGAGAAACATGGAAAATTAACAACTAACAAACAAAGATCTGGAATATGGCCAGAAACCCTGAAAAACGTGGAAGGAAGCAGAATATGGCGAGAAATCCTGAAAAATATGGAAAATTAAAAATTCACACTGTAGGACCCAAAAGATGTTGAGAAACCCTGAAAACGGTGGAAAATTAAAAATTCACACTGATGGACCTGGAATATGATGAAAAACCCTGAAACACATGGAAAATTAAATATTCACACTGTAGGACCCAGAATATGGCGAGAAACACTGAAAAACGTGGAAAATTAAATATTCACACTGTAGGATGAAGAATATGGCGGAAAACCCTGAAAAACATGGAAAATTTATAATTCACACTGTAGGACACAGAATATGGCGAGACACCTTGAAAAAAGTAGAAAATTAAAAACTCTCACTGAAGGACCAAGAATATTCCGAGAAAACCTGGAAATGTTGGAAAAAGAGAAAATTAAACTGTAGGGCCCAGAATATGGCGAGAAACACTGAAAATCGTGGAAAATTGAAAATTCACACTGTAGGACAAAGAATATGGCGAGAAACCCTGAAAAAAGTAGTAAAGTAAAACTCACACTGAAGGACCCCGAATATGCCTAGAAAACCTGAAAAAGGTGGAAATTGAGAAAATCACAATGTAGGACCCAGAATATGAAGAAAAACTTAAAAACGTGGAAAATTAAAAATTCACACTGTAGGATCCAGAATATGGCGAGAAACTCTGAAAAACGTGGAAAAATTAAATTCACACTGTAGGACGCAGAATATGGCGAGAAAACCTGAAAAAGGGAGAAAATGAGAAAATCACACTGCAGGACACAGAATATGCCGAGAAAGCCTGAAAAACGTGAAAATTTAAAATTCACACTGTCTGGCCCAGAATATCGCGAGTAACCATGAAAAAAGTAGATATTTTAAAATTCACACTGTATTACCCAGAATATGGCCAGAAACACTGAAAAAGGTGGAAAATGAGAAAATCACACTGCAGGACCCAGAATATAACGAAAAAAAAAATAAAAACGTGGAAAATTTAAAATTCACACTGTAGGACCCAAAGTATGGCGAGAAACCCTGAAAAAAGTATAAAATTAAAAACTCACACTGAAGGACCCCGAATATGGCGAGAAAACCTGAAAGAGGTAGAAAATGAGAAAATCACACTGCAGGACCCAAAATATGTCGAGAAACCCTGAAAAACGTGAAAATTAAAAATTCACACTGTCTGACCCAGAATATGGAGAATAACCATGAAAAAAGTGGAAAATTTAATATTCAAATGTAGGACCCAGAATATGGTGAAAAACCGTGAAAAAGTAGAAATTAAAAAACTCACACAGAAGGATCCATATATTGGGAGAAAACCTGAAAAAGGTGGAAAATGAGAAAATCACACTGTTCGACCCAGAATTGCAAAAAAAAACTTGAAAACGTCAAAAATGAGAAAATCACACTGTAGGACCCAGAATATGCCAAGAAACCCTGAAAAACGAGGAAAATTAAGAATACAGGCTGGAGAAAAGCACCTGGGAAGCTAGGGCGCAGGGTCGGCAGACACTCGCCAGCTACCCACAACACCCGCCACAGGATCTTAAGACTTCTGGTGAGTGGAACACAGCTTCTGCTCCAATCCAATTGCGCGCGGGACCTGAGACTGCATTAGTTAGGGAAGCAGAAACCGGCCTGAGTAGGGCCACAGGCCTCATCCGGCCGGATCAGCACCAGGGGAGCTAGAGCGCAGGGTCGGCTGACACCCGCCAGCTTCCCACGACCCCCGCCACAGGATTTTGAGACTGCTGGTGAGTGGAACACAGCTTCTGCTCCAGTCCAATCACGCGGGACCCGAGACTGCTCTGGTTGGGGAGGCAGAAATCCGGCCTACATAGGGCCACAAGCCTCTTCCGGTCAGAAAAGCACCTGGGAAGCTAGGGCACAGGGTCAGCTGACACTCGCCAGCTACCCACAACACCCGCCACAGGATCTTAAGACTTCTGGTGAGTGGAACACAGCTTCTGCTCCAATCCAATTGCGCGCGGGACCTGAGACTGCATTAGTTAGGGAAGCAGAAAACCGGCCTGAGTAGGACCACAGGCCTCTTCCTGCTGGACCAGCACCGGGGTACCGCCAGCTACCCACGACCCCAGCCACAGGATTTTGAGACTGCTGGTGAGTGGAACACAGCTTCTGCTCCAATCTTTAAACAGTGACAACGACAACAACTAACCCCAGAGATTACCAGATGGCGAAAGGTAAACGTAATAATCTTACTAACAGAAACCAAGACCATTCACCATCATCAGAACCCAGCACTCCCACTTCGCCCAGTCCAGGGCACCCCAACACACCGGAAAAGCTAGACACGGATCTAAAAGCATATCTCCTGATGATGATAGAGGACTTCAAGAAGGACTTTAATAACACACTTAAAGAAATACAAAGGAACGCTGGTAAACAGGTAGAAGACAATAAAGAGGAAGCACAAAAATCCCTTAAAGAATTGCAGGAGAACACTGCTAAAGAGTTACAAATCCGGGGCTGGTGAGATGGCTCAGTGGGTAAGAGCACCCGACTGCTCTTCCGAAGGTCCAGAGTTCAATTCCCAGCAACCACATGGTGGCTCACAACCATCTGCAACGAGATCTGGCGCCCTCTTCTGGAGTGTCTGAAGACAGCTACAGTGTACTTACATATAATAAATAAATAAATCTAAAAAAAAAAAAAAAAAAAAAGAGTTACAAATCCTTAAAGAAAAACAGGATAACATAATCAAACAGGTAGAAGTCCTTAATGAAAAACAGGAAAACACATCCAAACAGATGATGGAAATGAACAAAACCATACTAGACCTAAAAAGGGAAGTAGACACAATAAAGAAAACCCAAAATGAGGCAACACTGGAGATAGAAACCCTAGGAAAGAAATCTGGAACCATAGATACCAGCATCAGCAACAGAATACAAGAGATGGAAGAGAGAATCTCAGGTGCAGAAGATTCCATAGAGAACATCGGCACAACAATCAAGGAAATGTAAAATGCAAAAAGATCCTAACTCAAAACATCCAAGAAATACAGGACACAATGAGAAGACCAAACCTACGGATAATAGGAGTGGATGAGAATGAAGATTTTCAACTCAAAGGACCAGCAAACATCTTCAACAAAATTATAGAAGAAAACTTCCCAAATCTAAAGAAAGAGATGCCCATGAACATACAAGAAGCCTACAGAACTCCAAATAGACTGGACCAGAAAAGAAATACCTCCCGACACATAATAATCAGAACAACAAATGCTCTAAATAAAGATAGAATACTAAAAGCAGTAAGAGAAAAAGGCCAAGTAACATATAAAGGCAAGCCTATCAGAATTACACCAGATTTTTCACCAGAGACTATGAGAGCCAGAAGATCCTGGACGGATGTTATACAGACACTAAAAGAACACAAATTCCAGCCCAGGCTACTATACCCAGCCAAACTCTCAATTAACATAGATGGAGAAACCAAAGTATTCCACGACAAAACCAAATTCACACATTATCTCTCCACAAATCCAGCCCTTCAAAGGATAATAACAGAAAAAAACCAATACAAGGACAGGAACCACGCCCTAGAAACAACAAGAAGGTAATCCCTCAACAAACCTAAAAGAAGACAGCCACAAGAACAGAATGCCAACTTTAACAACAAAAATAACAGGAAACAACAATTACTTTTCCTTAATATCTCTTAATATCAATGGACTCAACTCCCCGATAAAAAGACATAGACTAACAAAATGGCTACACAAACAAGACCCAACATTTTGCTGCTTACAGGAAACTCATCTCAGAGAAAAGGATAGACACTACCTCAGAATGAAAGGCTGGAAAACAATTTTCCAAGCAAATGGCATGAAGAAACAAGCTGGAGTAGCCATTCTAATATCTGATAAGATTGACTTCCAACCCACAGTCATCAAAAAAGTCAGGGAGGGACACTTCATACTCATCAAAGGTAAAATCCTCCAAGAGGAACTATCAATCCTGAATATCTATGCTCCAAATACAAAGGCAGCCACATTCATTAAAGAAACTTTAGTAAATCTCAAAGCACACATTGCACCTCATACAAGTGGGAGACTTCAACACACCACTTTCACCAATGGAAACATCATGGAAACAGAAACTAAACAGGGACACACTGAAACTAACAGAAATTATGAATCAAATGGATCTGGCAGATATCTACAGAACATTCTATCCTAAAACAAAAGGATATACCTTCTTCTCAGCACCTCATGGTACCTTCTCCGAAATTGACCACATAATTGGTCACAAAACAGGCCTTAACAGATACAAAAATATTGAAATTGTCCCATGCATCCTATCAGATCACCATGGACTAAGGCTGATCTTCAATAACAAAACAAATAATAGAAAGCCAACCTTCACGTGGAAACTGAACAACACTCTTCTCAATGATATCTTGGTCAAGGAAGGAATAAAGAAAGAAATTAAGGACTTTTTAGAGTTCAATGAAAATGAAGCCACAACATACCCAAACTTATGGGACGCAATGAAAGCATTTCTAAGAGGAAAACTCATAGCTCTGAGTGCCTCCAAAAGGAAACTAGAGAGAGCACACATTAGCAGCTTGACAACATACCTAAAAGCACTAGAACAAAAGGAAGCAAATTCGCCCAAGAGGAGTAGACGGCAGGAAATAATCAAACTCAGGGGCGAAATCAACCAAGTGGAAACAAGAAAAACTATTCAAAGAATCAACCAATCAAGGAGCTGGTTCTTTGAGAAAATCAACAAGATAGATAAACCCTTAGCCAGACTCACTAGAGGGCACAGGGAAAGCATCCTAATTAACAAAATCAGAAATGAAAAAGGAGACATAACAACAGATCCTGAAGACATCCAAAACACCATCAGATCCTTCTACCAAAGGCTATACTCAAGAAAACTGGAGAACCTGGATGAAATGGAGAAGTTCCTAGACAGATACCAGGTACCAAAGTTGAATCAAGATCAGGTTAATGATCTAAACAGCCCTATATCCCCCAAAGAAATAGAAGCAGTCATTAATAGTCTCCCAACTAAAAAAAGCCCAGGACCAGATGGGTTTAGTGCAGAGTTCTATCAGACCTTCAAAGAAGATCTAATCCCAGTTCTTCACAAACTATTCCACAAAATAGAAACAGAAGGTACTCTACCCAACTCATTCTATGAAGCCACAATTACTCTGATACCTAAACCACAAAAAGACCCAACAAAGATAGAAAACTTCAGACCAATATCCCTTATGAATATTGATGCAAAAATCCTCAATAAAGTTCTTGCTAACCGAATCCAAGAACACATCAAAACAATCATCCATCCTGACCAAGTAGGTTTCATCCCAGGGATGCAGGGATGGTTCAATATACGGATATCCATCAACGTAATCCAGTATATAAACAAACTCAAAGACAAAAACCACATGGTCATCTCGTTAGATGCGGAAAAAGCATTTGACAAGATCCAACACCCATTCATGATAAAAGTCTTGGAAAGATCAGGAATTCAAGGCCCATACCTAAACATGATAAAAGCAATCTACAGCAAACCAGTAGCCAACATCAAAGTAAATGGTGAGAAGCTTGAAGCAATCCCTCTAAAATCAGGGACTAGACAAGGCTGTCCACTTTCTCCATACCTATTCAACATTGTACTTGAAGTCCTAGCCAGAGCAATTCGACAACAAAAGGAGATCAAAGGGATACAAATTGGAAAAGATGAAGTCAAAATATCACTTTTTGCAGATGATATGATAGTATATATAAGTGACCCTAAAAATTCCACCAGAGAACTCCTAAGCCTGATAAACAGCTTCGGTGAAGTAGCTGGATATAAAATTAACTCAAACAAATCAATGGCCTTTCTCTACACAAAGAATAAACAGGCTGAGAAAGAAATTAGGGAAACAACACCCTTCTCAATAGTCACAAATAATATAAAATATCTTGGCGTGACTCTAACTAAGGAAGTGAAAGATCTGTATAATAATAACTTCAAGTCTCTGAAGAAAGAAATTCTAGAAGATCTCAGAAGATAGAAAGATCTCCCATGCTCATGGATAGGCAGGATCAACATTGTAAAAATGGCTATCTTGCCAAAAGCAATCTACAGATTCAATGCAATCCCCATCAAAATTCCAAATCAATTCTTCAACGAATTAGAAAGTGCACTCTGCAAATTCATCTGGAATAACAAAAAACCTAGGATAGCAAAAACTCTTCTCAAGGATAAAAGAACCTCTGGTGGAATCACCATGCCGGACCTAAAGCTCTACTACAGAGCAATTGTGATAAAAACTGCATGGTACTGGTATAGTGACAGACAAATAGACAAATGGAATAGAATTGAAGACCCAGAAATGAACCCACACACCTATGGTCACTTGATCTTCGACAAGGGAGCTAAAAACATCCAGTGGAAGAAAGACAGCATTTTCAACAAATGGTGCTGGCACAACTGGTTGTTAACATGTAGACGAATGCGAATCGATCCATTCCTATCTCCTTGTACTAAGGTCAAGTCTAAGTGGATCAAGGAACTTCACATAAAACCAGAGACACTGAAACTTATAGAGGAGAAAGTGGGGAAAAGCCTTGAAGATATGGGCACAGGGGAAAAATTCCTGAATAGAACAATAATGGCTTGTGCTGTAAGATCGAGAATTGACAAGTGGGACCTCATGAAACTACAAAGCTTCTGCAAGGCTAAAGACACCATCAATAAGACAAAAAAACCACCAACAGATTGGGAAAGGATCTTCACCTATCCTAAATCAGATAAGGGACTAATATCCAATATATATAAAGAACTCAAGAAGGTGGACTCCAGAAAGTCAAATAACCCCATTAAAAAATGGGGCTCAGAACTGAACAAAGAATTCTCACCTGAGGAATACCGAATGGCAGAGAAACACCTGAAAAAATGTTCAACATCCTTAATCATCAGGGAAATGCAAATCAAAACAACCCTGAGATTCCACCTCACACCAGTCAGAATGGCTAAGATCAAAAATTCAGGTGACAGCAGATGCTGGCGAGGATGTGGATAAAGAGGAACACTCCTCCATTGTTGGTGGGATTGCAAGCTTGTACAACCACTCTGGAAATCAGTCTGGCGGTTCCTCAGAAAATTGGACATAGTACTACCGGAGGATCCAGCAATACCTTTCCTGGGCATATATCCAGAAGATGTCCCAACCGGTAAAAAGGACACATGCACCACTATGTTCATAGCAGCCCTATTTATAATAGCCAGAAGCTGGAAAGAACCCAGATGTCCCTCAACAGAGGAATGAATACAGAAATTATGGTACATTTACACAATGGAGTACTACTCAGCTATAAAAAAGAATGAATTTATGAAATTCCTAGCCAAATGGATGGACCTGGAGGGCATCATCTTGAGTGAGGTAACACAATCACAAAGGAACTCACACAATATGTATTCACTGATAAGTGGATATTAGCCCAAAACTTAGGATACCCAAGATATAAGATACAATTTGCTAAACGAATGAAACTCAAGACGAATGAAGACCAAAGTGTGGACACTGTGCACCTTCTTAGAATTGGGAACAAAACACCCATGGAAGGAGTTACAGAGACAAAGTTTGGAGCTGTGATAAAAGGATGGACCATCTAGAGACTGCCGTATCCAGGGATCCATCCCATAATCAGCTTCTAAACGCTGACACCATTGCATACACTAGCAAGATTTTGCTGAAAGGACCCAAATATAGCTGTCTCTTGTGAGACGATGCCGGGGCCTAGCAAACACAGGAGTGGATGTTCACAGTCAGCTATTGGATGTATCACAGGGCTCCCAATGGAGAAGCTAGAGAAAGTACCCAAGGAGCTAAAGGGATATGCAACCCTATTGTTGGAACAACATGATGTACTAACCAGAACCCCGGAGCTCTTGTCTCTAGCTGCATATGTATCGAAAGATGGCCTAGTCGGCCATCAATGGAAAGAGAGGCCCATTGGACTTGCAAACTTTATATGCCCCAATATAGGGGAATGCCAGGGCCAAAAGAATGGGAATGGGTGGGTAGGGAAGTGGGGGGCGCTATGGGGGACTCTTGGGATAGCATTGGAAATGTAATTGAGGAAAATATGTAATAAAAATATTAAAAATCAAAATAAAAAAAAACATAGAAAATGAGAAAATCACACTGTAGGACCCAGAATTATGAAAAAACTTGAAAAACGTGGAAAATGAGAAAATCACATTGTAGAAATCAAATATACCGAGAAACCATGAAAAACAAGGAAAATTAAAAATACACGCTGTAGGTCCCAGAATATGGCGAGAATCCCTGAAAAAACTAGAAAATTAAAAACTCACACTGAAGAACCCTGAATATGACGAGAAAACCTGAAAAAGGTGTAAAATGAGAAATTCGCACTATAGGACCCAGAATTGCGAAAAAACTTGCAAAAAGTCGGAAATAAGAAAATCACACTGTAGGACCCAGAATATGCCGAGAAACCCTGAAAAACAATGGAAATTAAAAATACACGCTGTAGGACCCAAAATAGGGCAAGAAACCCTTAAAAACGTGGAAAATTAAAAATTCACACTGTAGGACCCAGAATATGCTGAGCAAACCTGAAAAAGTTGGAAAATGATAAAATCACACTGTAGGACCCAGAATATGACGAAAAAAACTTAAAAACGTTCAAAATTAAAAATTCACATTATAGGACCCAGAATATTGCAAGAAAACCTGAAAAACCTGGAAAATTTAAAATTCACATTGTAGGACACAGAATATGGCGAGAAACCCTGAAAAATGAAAAAACTTAAACACTCACAGTGAAGGACCCAGAATTGCGAAAAAACTTGAAAAACGTAGAAAACGAGAAAATCACAATGCAGGACTCAGAATATGCCGAGAAACCCTGAAAAATGTGGAAAATTAAAAATACATGCTGTAGGACCCAGAATATGGTGAGAAACCCTGAAGGAAGTAGAAAATTAAAAATTCAAATTGAACAACCCCGAATATGGTGAGAAAACCCGAAAAAGGTGGAAAATGAGCAAATCACAATGTAGGACCCAGAATTGCGAAAAAACTTGAAAAACTTGGAAAATGAGAAAATTACACTGCAGGACCCACAATATGCCGAGAAACCCTGAAAAACGTGAAAAGGAAAAATTCAAACTGTCCGACCAAGAATATGGCGAGAAACAATGAAAAAAGTGGAAAATTCAAAATTCACACTGTATTACCCAGAATATGGCATGAAACACTGAAAAATGTGGAAAATTAAAAATACACGCTGTAGGACCCAGAATATGGCGAGAAACCCTGAAAAACCTGGAAAATTTAAAATTCACACTGTAGGACGCAGAACATGGCGAAAAACACTGAAAAAAGTAGAAAATTAAAAACTCAAACTGAAGGATCCTGATTATGGCGAGAAAACCTGAAAAAGGTGGAAAATGAGAAAATCACACTATAGGACCCAGAATTGCAAAAAAAAAAACATGAAAACGACGAAAATGAGAAAATCACATTGTAGGAACCAGAATATGCCAAGAAACCCTGAAAAACGTGGAAAATTAAAAATACACGCTGTAGGACCCAGAATATGGCGAGAAAACCTGAAAAAAGTAGAAAATTAAAAACTCACACTTAAGGACCCGGAATATTGTGAGAAAACCTGAAAAAGGTGGAAAATGAGAAAATCACACTATAGGACACAGAAATACGAAAAAACTTGAAAAAAGTGGAAAATGAGAAAATCACACTGTAGGACAGAGAATATGCCAAGAAACCCTGAAAAACCTGGAAAATTAACAATACACGCATTAGGACCCAGAATATGGCGAGAAACCCTGAAAAAAGTAGAAAATTAAAAACTCAAACTGAAGGACCGCAAATATGGTGAGAAAACCTAATAAAGGTGGGAAATGAGAAAATCACACTGTAGGAACCACAATTGCGAAAAAACTTGAAAAACGTCGAAAATGAGAAAATCACATTGTAGGACTCAAATATACCGAGAAACCCTGAAAGACGTGGAAAATTAAAAATACACACTGTAGGTCCCAGAATATGGCGAGAATCCCTGAAAAAAGTAGATAATTAAAAACTCACACTGAAGAACCCTGAATATCTCGAGAAATCCTGAAAAAGGTGTAAAATGAGAAATTCGCACTATAGGACCCAGAATTGCGAAAAATCTTGAAAAACGTCGAAAATAAGAAAATCACACTGTAGGACACAGAATATGCCAAGAAACCCTGAAAACGAGGGAAATTAAAAATACACGCTGTAGGACCCAGAATAGGGCAAGAAACCCTGAAAATCATGAAAAATAAAAACTCACACTGTCAGACCCCGTAATGGCAATAAACCATGAAAAAATGGAAAATTAAAAATTCACACTGAAGGACCCGGAATATAGTGAGAAAACCTGAAAAAGGTGGAAAATGAGAAAATCATACTTTAGGAAACAAAAATACGAAAAAAAACTTGAAAAAAGTGGAAAATGAGAAAATCACATTGAAGGACCCAGAATATGCTGAGAAACCCAAAAACGTGGAAAATTAAAAATACACGCTGTAGGACCCAGAATATGGCGTGAAACCCTGAAAAAAAGTAGAAAATTAAAAACTCACACTGAAGGACCCAGAATATGGCAAGAAAACCTGAAAAAGGTGGAAAATGAGAAAAATCACACTGTAGGACCCAGAATTGCGAATAAACTTGAAAAACGTCTAAAATGAGAAAATCACATTGTAGGACCCATAATATGCCGAGAAACCCTGAAAAACGGCGAAAATTAAAAATACATGCTTTAGGATACATAATATGGCAAGAAACCCAAAAAAAAAGTAGAAAATTAAAAACTCAAACTGAAGGACCCGGAATATGGCAAGAAAACCTGAAAAAGGTGGAAAATGAGAAAATCACACTATAGAACCCAGTATTGGGAAAAAAACTTGAAAAACGCCAAAATTGAGGTAATCACACTGTAGGACCCAGAATATGCCGAGAAACCCTGAAAAACGTGGAAAATTAAAAATACACGCTGTAGGACCCAGAATATGGCGAGAATCCCTTTAAAAAGTAGAAAATTAAAAACTCACACTGCAGGACACAGAATATGCCGAGAAACCCTGAAAAACGTGAAAATTAAAAATTCACACAGTCCGACCCAGAATATGGTGACAAACCATGAAAAAAGTGAAAAATTAAAAATACACACTGTATTACCCAGAATATGGCAAGAAACACTGAAAAACGTGGAAAATTAAAAATTCACACTGAAGGATCTCGAATATGGCAAGAAAACCTGAAAAACGTGGAAATGAGAAAATCACACTGTAGGACCCAGAATATCAAAAAAAACTTGAAAAACGTCGAAAATAAGAAAATCACACTGTAGGACCCAGAATAGGACGAAAAAACCTGAAAAACGAGGAAAATTAAAAACTCACACTGAAGGACCCAGAATATGGCGAGAAAACCTGAAAAACATGGAAAATTAAATATTCACACTGTAGGACCCAGAATATGGCGAGAAAACTTGAAAAACGTGGAAAATAAAAATTCACTCTGTAGGACCCAGAATATGCTGAGAAAACCTGAAAAAGTTGGAAAATGAGAAAATCACACTGTACGATGCAGTATATGACGAAAAAAAACTTAAAAACGTTTAAAATTAAAATTCATACTGAAGGACCCGGAATATGGCAAGAAAAACATGAGAAACGAGGAAAATTAAAAACTGACACTGAAGGAACCAGAATATGTCGAGAAAACCTGAAAAACATGGAAAATTAAATATTCACACTGTAGGATGCAGAATATGGTGAGAAACTCTGAAAAACGTGGAAAATTAAAAATTCACAACGTAGGACCAGAATATGGCAAGAAACCTTGAAAAACGTGGAAAATATAAAATTCAACTGTAGGATGTAAAACATGGCGAGAAACCCTGAAAAAAGTAGAAAATTAAAAACTCAAAATGAAGGAACCCGAATATGGCTAGAAAACCTGAAAAAGGTGGAAAACGAGAAAATCACACTGTAGGACCCAAAATTGCAAAAAAACTTGAAAAATATCGAAAATAAGAAAATCACACTGTAGGACTCAGAATATGCCTAGAAACGCTGAAATCGTGGAAAATTAAAAATACACGCTGTAGGACCCAGAATATGGCTAGAAACCCTGAAAAGTTTAAAATTGAAAACTCACACTGAAGGACCCCGAATATGGCGCGAATACCTGAAATATGTGGAAAATGAGAAAATCACACTGTAAGACCCGGAATATGCCAAGAAACCATGAAAAACGTGGAAAATTAAAAATACATGCTGTAGGACCCAGTATATGGCGAGAAAACCTAAAAAATGTAGAAAATTTAAAACTTCCACTGAAGTACCCCAAATATGGCGAGAAAACCTGAAAAAGGTGGAAAGTGAGAAAATCACACTGTAGGACCCCGAATATGGCGAGAAAACCTGAAAAAGGTGGAAAATAAGAAAATCACACTGTAGGACACAGAATATGCCGAGAAACCCTGACAAACGTGGAAAATTAAAAAGACATGCTGTAGGACCCAGAATATGGTGAGAAACCCTGAAAAAACATAAAATTGAAAACTCACACTGAAGGACCCCGAATATGGCAAGAAAACCTGAAAAATTTCGAAATTGAGAATAATACACTGTAGGACACAAAATTGGGAAAAATACTTGAAAAATATGGAATATGAGAAAATCACACTGCAGGACCCAGAATATGTTGAGAAACCCCGAAAAACGTGAAAATTAAAAATTCACATTGAAGGACCTGGAATATGGCAAGAAAACCTGAAAAACGTGGAAATGAGAAAATCACACTGTAGAACCCAGAATATGACGAAAAAACCTGAAAAACGTGGAAAAATTATAATTCACACTGAAGTACCCGGATATTTCGAGAAAACCTGAAAAACGGGGGAAAATTAAAAACTCACACTGAAGGACCCAGAATATGGCGAGAAAACATGAAAAACATGGAAAATTATATATTAACACTGTAGGACAGAGAATATGCCAAGAAACACTGAAAAATATGGAAAATGAGAAAATCACACTGTAGGACCCAGTATATGACTAAAAAACTTAAAAACGTTTAAAATTAAAATTCAAACTGTAGGATCCAGAATATGGCAAGAAACCCTGAAAAACATGGAAAATATAAAATTCACACTGTGGGATGTAAACATGGCGAGAAAACCTGAAAAAAGTAGAAAATTAAAAACTCCCACTGAAGGACCCGGAATATGGCAAGAAAACCTGAAAAAGGTGGAAAATGAGAAAATCACACTGTAGGACCCAGAATTGCGAATAAACTTGAAAAACGTCTAAAATGAGAAAATCATATTGTAGGACCCATAATATGCCGAGAAACCCTGAAAAACGGCGAAAATTAAAAATACATGCTTTAGGATACAGAATATGGCAAGAAACCCTGAAAAAAAGTAGAAAATTAAAAACTCACACTAAAGGACCCGGAATATGGCGAGAAAACCTGAAAAAGGTGGAAAATGAGAAAATCACACTATAGAACCCAGTATTGGGAAAAAACTTGAAAAACGTCAAAAATGAGGTAATCACACTGTAGGACCCAGAATATGGTGAGAAAACCTGAAAAACATGGAAAATTAAATATTCACACTGTAGGACAGAGAATATGCCAAGAAACACTGAAAAATATGGAAATTGAGAAAATCACACTGTAGGACCCAGTATATGACGAAAAAATCTTAAAAACGTTTAAAATTAAAATTCATACTGTAGGATCCAGAATATGGCAAGAAACCCTGAAAAACGTGGAAAATATAAAATTCACACTGTAGGATGTAAAACATGGCGAAAAACCCTGAAAAAGTAGAAAATTAAAAACTCATGTTGAAAGACCCGGAATATGGCGAGAAAACCTGAAAAAGGTGGAAATGAGAAAAATCACACTGTAGGACACAGAAATGCGAAAAAACTTGAAAAAGTGGAAAATGAGAAAATCACACTGTAGGACCCAGAATTACGAAAAAAAAAAACTTGAAAAACGTGGAAAATGAGAAAATCACAGTGCAGGACCCAGAATATGCCTAGAAACCCTGAAAAATTTGAAAATTAAAAATTCACACTGTAGGACCCAGAAAATGGCTAGAAACCATGAAAAAAGTGGAAAATTAAAAACGCACACTGAAGGACCCGAATATGGCTAGAAAACCTGAAAAAGGTGGAAAATGAGAAAATCACACTGTAGGACCCAGAATTACGAAAAAACTTGAAAAACGTGGAAAATGAGAAAATTACAGTGCAGGACCCAGAATATGCCTAGAAACCCTGTAAAACGTGAAAATTAAAAATTCACACTGTCGGACCCAGAATATGGCGAGAAAACCTGAAAGAGGTGGAAATGAGAAAATCACGTTGTAGGACCCGGAATATGGCAATAAAACCTGAAAAACGTGGAAATGAGAAAATCATACTGTAGGACCCAGAATATTACGAAAAAACCTGAAAAACGTGGAAAATTGACAATTCATAGTGAAGGACTTGGAATATGGCAAGAAATCCTAAAAACGAGGAAAATTAAAAACTAACAAGGAAGGACCCAGAATATGGCTACAACACCTGAAAAATATGGAAAATTAAATATTCACACTGTTGGACCCAGAATATGCCGAGAAACCCTGAAAAACGTGAAAATTAAAAATTCAAACTGTAGGACCCAGAATATGGCAAGAAACCATGACAAAATTGGAAAATTAAAAATTCACACTCTAGGACCTAGAATATGGTGAGAAACACTGAAAAACTTGGAAAATTATATATTCACACTGTAGGACCCAGAATATGGCGAGAATGCTGAAAAACGTGGAAAATTAAAAATTCACACTGTAGGACCAGTATATGGCAAGAAACCTTGAAAAACGTGGAAAATTAAAAATACACACTGTAGGATGCAGAATATGCCGAGAAAACGTGAAAAAGTTGGAAAATGAGAAAATCATACTGTAGGATCCAGAATATGACAAAAAAATCTTAAAAAGTTTAAAATTAAAAATTCACACTGTAGGACCCCGAATATGGCGAGAAAACCTGAAAACCGCGGAAAATTAAAAATTCACACTGAAGGACCCGGAATATGGCATGAAAATCTGAAAAACGAGGAAAATTAAAAACTCAAACTGAAGGACCCAGAATATGGGGAGAAAACCTGAAAAACATGGAAAATTAAATATTCACACTGTAGGACCTAGAATAAGGGGAGAAACAATGAAAAACGTGGAAAATTAAAAATTCACACTGTCGGACCAGAATATGGCAAGAAACCTTGAAAAACGAGGAAATTTTAAATTTCACACTGTAGGACACAGAATATGGCGAGAAACCCTGAAAAAAGTAGAAAATAAAAACTCACTGAAGGACCCTGAATATGGCAAGAAAACCTAAAAAAGTTGGAAAATGAGAAAATCATACTGTAGGATCCAGTATATGACGAAAAAAAACTTAAAACGTTTAAAATTAAAAATTCACACTGTAGGACCCCGAATATGGCGAGAAAACCTGAAAAACGTGGAAAATTAAAAATTCACACTGAAGGACCTGGAATATGGGGAGAAAACCTGAAAAACATGGAAAATTTAATATTCACACTGTAGGACCTAGAATAAGGGGAGAAACACTGAAAAACGTGGAAAATTAAAAATTCACACTGTAGGACCAGAATATGGCAAGAAACCTTGAAAAACGTGGAAAATTTAAAATTCACACAGTAGGACGCAGAATATGGCGAGTAGGACGCAGAATATGGCGAGAAACCCTGAAAAAAGTAGAAAATAAAAACTCACTGAAGGACCCTGAATATGGCAAGAAAACCTGAAAAAGTTGGAAAATTAGAAAATCACACTGTAGGACCCAGAATTATGAAAAAACTTGAAAAAGGAGGAAAATTTTAAAATCACACTCAGGACCCAGAATATGCCTTGAAACCCTGAAAAAGTGAAAATTAAAAATTCACACTTTCGAACCCAAAATATGGCGAGAAACCATGAAAAAAGTGGAAAATTAAAAACTCACACTGAAGGAACCGAATATGGCTAAAAAACCTGAAAACGTGGAAAATTAGAAAATTCCACTGTCGGACCCAGAATTACGAAAAAACTTGGAAAATGTGGAAAATAGGAAAATCACACTGCAGAACCCAGAATATGGCGAGAAAACCTGAAAAGTATGGAAAATTAATATTGACACTGTAGGACCCAGAATATGCCGAGAAACCCTGAAAAACGTGAAAATTAAAAATTCACACTGGAGGACCCAGAATATGGAAAGAAACCATGAAAAAATTGGAAAATTAAAAATTCATACTGTAGGACATAGAATAGGGCAAGAAACAATGTAAAACGTGGAAAATTAAAAAATCACACTGAAGGACCTGGAATATGGCAAGAAAACCTGAAAAACGTGGAAAATTAAAAATTCACAATGAAGGACCCAGAATATGGCTAGAAAACCTGAAAAATATGGAAAATTATATATTCACACTGTAGGACCCAGAATATGCCGAGAAAACCTGAAAGTGTTCGAAAATGAGAAAATCAAACTGTAGGACACAGAATATGACGAAAAAAAACGTAAAATGGTTTAAAATTACAAATTCACACTTTTGGACCCCGAATATGGCGAGAAAACCTGAAAAATGTGGAAAATTAAAAATGCACACTAAAGGACCCGGAATATGGCAAGAAAACCTTAAAAACATGGAAATGCCGAGAAAACCTGAAAAGCATGGAAAATTATATATTCACACTGTAGGACTAGAATATGGCAAGAAACCTTGAAAAACATGAAAAAAATAAAATTCACACTGTAGGACTCAGAACATGGCAAGAAACCCTGAAAAAAGTAGAAAATTAAAAACTCAAACTGAAGGACCCCGAATATGGCGAGAAAACCTGAAAAAGGTGGAAAATGAGAAAATCACATTGTAGGACCCATAATTGCTATAAAACTTGAAAAACGTCGAAAATGAGAAAATCACATTGTAGGATCCAGAATATGCCGAGAAACCCAAAAACGTTGAAAATTAAAAACACACGCTGTAGGACGCAGAATATGGCGAGAAACCCTGAAAAAAGTAGAAAATTAAAAACTCACACTGAAGGACCTGGAATATGGCAAGAAAACCTGAAAAACGTGGAAATGAGAAAATCACACTGAAGTACCCAGATATGGCGAGAAAACCTTAAAAACGAGGAAAATTAAAAACTCACACTGAAGGACCCAGAATATGGCAAGAAAACCTGAAAAACATGGAAACTTAAATATTCACACTGTAGGACCAAAAATATGGCGAGAAATATTGAAAAATGTGGAACATTAAAAATTCACACTGTAGGACAAGCATATGGCAAGAAACCTTGAAAAACGTGGAAAATTAAAAACTCACACTGTAGGACCCAGAATATGCCGAGTAAAACTGAAAAAGTTGGAAAATGAGAAAATCACACTGTAGGACCCAGAATATGACAAAAAAACTTAAAAACGTTTAAAATTAAAAATTCACACTGTGTTACCCAGAATATGGCGAGAAACCCTGAGAAAAGTAGAAAATTAAAAACTCACACTGAAGAACCCCAAACATGGCGAGAAAACCTGAAAAGGTAGAAAATGGGAAAATCACACTGTAGGACCCAGAATTGCTAAAAAACTTGAAAAACGTCGAAAATGAGAAAATCACACTGTAGGTCACAGAATATGCCGAAAAACCCTGACAAACGAGCCGCCCAGACTCTGGCACTATGGTCATGGCGGAGGGGACGGCAGTGCTGAGGAGGAACAGGCCAGGCACCAAGGCGCAGGATTTCTATAATTGGCCTGATGAATCATTTGATGAAATGGACAGTACACTTGCTGTTCAGCAGTATATTAAACAGAACATAAGGGCAGACTGCTCCAATATTGACAAAATTCTTGAACCACCTGAAGGCCAAGATGAAGGTGTATGGAAGTATGAACATTTAAGGCAATTCTGCCTTGAACTAAATGGACTTGCTGTCAAACTTCAGAGTGAATGCCATCCAGATACCTGTACTCAGATGACAGCAACTGAACAATGGATTTTTCTTTGTGCAGCTCATAAAACTCCAAAAGAGTGTCCTGCCATAGATTATACAAGACACACACTGGATGGTGCTGCATGTCTTCTGAATAGCAATAAATATTTTCCCAGCAGGGTTAGCATAAAAGAATCATCTGTAGCAAAACTAGGATCAGTGTGCCGTAGGATTTATAGAATATTTTCACATGCCTATTTTCATCACCGGCAGATATTTGATGAATATGAAAATGAAACATTTTTATGTCATCGGTTTACCAAATTTGTGATGAAATATAATCTGATGTCGAAGGATAACCTGATTGTACCAATTTTAGAAGAGGAAGTTCAGAACTCAGTTTCTGGGGAAAGTGAAGCATGAAGGAATCACGTAGAACAATGTACTGATCACATAATTAACAATGATGTACTGTATATATATCATTTTAGACACATCAATCATGTATCCATATTATAGCTTATTTGTTTAGTATAGGGTTTTGTATGCTATGTGTTGCCTTTTTAAATGGGAAATACATTTTAAGTTATTCATGAGCTGTATATTCACTGGTGTGGCACTCATGGTTTTTAAATAAGTTTAGTATTATCTGTTTATAATGCCTGTTAATAAAAGAATTTACAGTTTGGTAAAATTGCTGCTAAACAATCATTGGATCACAGTCCTTTCAAATCTATAGAAGAATGAGCTTGTGTTTCACACAAGCACCTAACAAGTACTAAAGAGATCATATTTGCTTTGTTTTCATCCCTAAGTTTTAATTTAATTTAATTTTAGAAAATTCAGTAGTATTCCATCTGTACGGTTAACTTTTCCAAAATGAGATAAAAGTGTTTAAAAGTTCTGTTTATAGCATTTGATCTGCATACCGATCATGTATATGTTCAGAGCAACCCGAGGAGCTGTTAGTGATACTTAAGCTCCCTCGACATCAAGTGTACTCCAGGCCAGTGTACTTGGAATCATTGCCTGTTTCGTGACAGTGGATCATTAAGTCCATGATGACAATGACAAGGCACAAACGTGATGTCCCATGGACTTGCCCCTTCTTGTTTCCCTTAGTCCTCTGGGAAGTACACTAGTCAGGAAATTTATTTACCAAACTATGGTTAGTGATGGCGCTTCCCTATTTATATTTGTATTAATTGCTTACAGAGCATACCTCATACTAGCAGTGATGTTACACTACAGGAAAACTGTACTGCCTACCTTTGATTTTTGAAATTGTTGTAACTACTTAGAAAATAGTCCTTAATATAGTTTGAGTTTTCCTTTTAGTAATATTACTCTTTTCACCTAACCTAGGCAGCATTAAATAGATATGAAAAAAAGATAGTGTATTAATTTTATTCTCCCTCCTTAAAAGCTTATTATTTGAAGTATATGCACACATAAGACTATTTACGATAATTCACAGGTTAAGTGGTGTTGATAAGTGGTCATACTTTGATTTCTTATTTCATCGTCTTAAGAATTTAATTGCAGCCGGGCGGTGGTGGCGCACGCCTTTAATCCCAGCACTTGGGAGGCAGAGGCAGGCGGATTTCTGAGTTCGAGGCCAGCCTGGTCTACAGAGTGAGTTCCGGGACAGCCAGAGCTACATAGAGAAACCCTGTCTCGAAAAACCAAAAAAAAAAAAAAAAAAAAAAGAATTTAAGTGCAGACTTACATAACATGACATGATTAGTGGAGTTTCTCATTAAACGCTGAGGTCTCTATGCCACACTGTAACAAGGCACTAAGACAGAATAGAGACCTGTGCAGTTGGGACAGCTGAAGCCATCTTTACCAATTTAACAAAAGAAACTTCTTTTTTATTTAAGAGCTATTTGCAAATGAAACTGAAAAATGCATTCATCTTGTTTGTTTTTCTAATTATTTGAAGAAATGATTTGTATTGTATTATAAGACAAGTATACACAGACAAATTGGGAAATGACAGCACACTGAGAGTGTGTGTAGAGTCGACGCCTGTCAGAGCCTGTGCTGTGCCAGTGGTCACGGTCATCACTGTATCTGAGCCCACAGTTATCTTCTAAGAAGTTATGTTCGAACATTGACTGAAATTAGGTGTTTATATTACTGTCACCATAAATCATTGGGGTTAGTAATTTTTAAATAAACCTGGTAAATATCTGAGAGACTAACCTATACTAAGTTCATAAATTATACATAGTATAGCAATGTTGCTGTTCTCTAGTTGGAGTCTCATGGTGGGTTTCTGTCATTTGACTGTTTCTCAGGGAACAGTTAAGGTAGTGATTGGGTTGTGGATGTGACTGAGTAATTGGAACACTTTGTGAATATATGGCTTAGTGTTAACAGGAAAATAAAGTATGGTTTTCTTTTTATACTTAAAAAAAAAACCCTGACAAACTTGGAAAATTAAAAATACATGCTGTAGGAATCAGAATATTGTGAGAAACCATGAAAAAAAGTAAAAAATTAAAAGCTCACAATGAAGGATCCCGAATATGGCGAGAAAACCTGAAAAAGTTGGAAAATCAGAAAATCACACTGTAGGACCCAGAATTACGAAATAACTTGAAAAACGTGGAAAATGAGAAAATCACTCTGTAGGACACAGAATATGGCGAGAAACCCTGAAAAACGTGGAAAATATAAAATTCACACTGTAGGACGTAGATTATGGCAAGAAACCCTGAAAAAAGTAGAAAATTAAAAACTCACACTGAAGGACCCCGAATATGGCGAGAAACCTGAAAAAGGTGGAAAATGAGAAAATCACACTATAGGACCCAGAATTGCGAAAAAAACTTGAAAAACGTCGAAAATGAGATAATAAACACTGTAGGACCCAGATTATGCTGAGAAACCATGATAAATGTGGAAAATTAAAAATATATGCTGTAGGACCCAGAATATGGTTAGAAACCCTTAAAAAAGTAGAAAATTAAAAACTCACAATGAAGGACCCGGAATATGGCGAGAAAACCTGAAAAAGTTGGAAAATGACATATTCGCACTGTAGGAACCAAAATTACGAAAAAACTTGAAAAATGTGGAAAATGACAAAATCACACTGCAGGACCCAGAATATGCCGAGAAACCCTGAAAAACGTGAAAATTAAAAATTCACACTGTCCGACCCAGAATATAGCGAGAAACCACGAAAAAAGTGGAAAATTAAAAATTCACACTGTATTACCCAGAATATGGCAAGAAACACTGAAAAAGGTGGAAAATGAGAAAATCACACGGTAGGACCCAGAATATTACAAAAAAAAACTGAAAAACGTGGAAAATTTAAAATTCACACTGTAAGATCCAGAATATGGCAGGAAACCCTAAAAAAAGTATAAAACTAAAAACTCACACTGAAGGACCCGAATATGGCGAGAAAACCTGAAAAAGGTAGAAAATGTGAAAATCACACTGAAGGACCCAGAATATGCCGAGAAACCCTGAAAAACGTGAAAATTAAAAATTCACACTGTAGGACCCAGAATATTCCGAGAAAACCTGTAAAAGTTGGAAAATGAGAAAATCACATTGTAGGACCGTTTAAAATAAAATTCATACTGTAGGACCCAGAATATGGCGAGAAACCCTGAAAAACGTGGAAAATTTAAAATTCACACTGTAGGACGCAGAATATGGAGAGAAACCCTGAAAAAAGTAGAAAATTACAAACTCAAACTTAAGGACCCTGAATATGGCAAGAAAACCTGAAAAAGTTGGAAAATGAGAAAATCACACTGTAGGACACAGAATTGCAAAAAAACTTGAAAAACGTCGAAAATGAGAAAATCACATTGTAGGACCCAGAACATGCCGAGAAACCCTGAAAAACGTGGAAAATTAAAAATACACATTGTAGGACCCAGAATATGGCGAGAAAACCTGAAATAAGTAGAAAATTAAAAACTCACACTGAAGGACCCGGAATATGGCAGGAAAACATGAAAAAGGTGGAAAATGAGAAAATCACACTATAGGACACAGAAATACCAAAAAAGTTGAAAATATTGGAAAATGAGAAAATCACACTTGAGGACCAAGAATATGCGAAGAAACCCTGAAAAACGAGGAAAATTAAAAATACAGGCTGTAGGACCCAGAATATGCCGAGAAACCGTGAAAAACGTACAAAAATAAAAACTCACACTGAAGGACCCAGAATATGGCGAGAAAACCTGAAAAAGGTTGAAAATGAGAAAATCACTTCTAGGACCCTGAATTGCGAAAAAAATTGAAAAAGGTGGAAAATGAGAAAATCACACTGTAGGACCCAGACTAGAAAAAAAAAAAAAAAAAAAAAAAAAAAAAAAAAAAAAAAAAAAAAAAAAAAAAACGTCGAAAATGAGAAAATCACATTGTAGGACCAGAATATGCCGAGAAACCCTGAAAAACGTGGAAAATTAAAATACATGCATTAGGACCCAGAATATGTCAAGAAACCCAGAAAAAAGTAGAAAATTAAAAATACACGCATTAGGATCCAGAATATGGCGAGAAACCCTGAAAAAAGTATAAAATTAAAAACTCACACTGAAGGACCCGGAATATGGCAAGAAAACCTGAAAAAGGTGGAAAATGAGAAAATCACACTATAGGGCACAGGAATACTTAAAAACTTGAAAAATTGGAAAATGAAAAAATTACACTGTAGGACCGAGAATATGCTGAGAAACCCGGAAAAAAGTGGAAAATTAAAAATACACTCATTAGGACCCAGAATATGGCGAGAAACCCTGAAAAAGGTAGAAAATTAAAAACTCACACTGAAGGACCCCGACCATGGCAAGAAAACCTAAAAAAGGTGGAAAATGTGAAAATCACACTGTAGGACCAAGAATATGCCGAGAAACCCTGAAAAACCTGGAAAATTAAAAATACACGCTGTAGGACCCAGACTATGGCGAGAAACCCTGAAAAAAGTATAAAATTAAAAACTGACAATTTAGGACCCCGAAAATGGCGAGAAAACCTGAAAAAGGTAGAAAATGAGAAAATCACACTATAGGACCCAGAATTACGAAAAAACTTGAACAACGCGGAAAATGAGAAAATCACACTGTAGGACGCAGAATATGGCAAGAAACCCTGAAAAATGTGGAAAATATAAAATTCACAATGTAGGACGTAGAATATGTCGAGAAACCCTGAAAAAAAGTACAAAAATAAAAACTCACACTGAAGGACCCCAAATATGGCGAGAAAACCTGAAAAAGGTGGAAAATGAGAAAATCACACTTTAGGACCCAGAATTGCAAAAAAAAAACTCAAAAAACGTCGAAAATGAGAAAATCACATTGTATGACCCAGAATATGCCGAGAAACCCTGAAAAACGTGGAAAATTAAAAATACATGCATTAGGACCCAGAATATGGCGAGAAACCCTGAAAAAAGTAGATAATTAAAAACTCACACTGAAGGATCCGGAATATGGCAAGAAAACCTGAAAAAGGTGGAAAATTAGAAAATCACACTATAGGACACAGAAATACGTAAAAACTTGAAAAAATTGGAAAATGAGAAAATCACACTGTAGGACCGAGAATATGCTGAGAAACCCTGAAAAAAGTGGAAGATTAAAAATACACTCATTAGGACCCAGAATATGGCGAGAAACCCTGAAAAAAGTAGAAAATTAAAAACTCACACTGAAGGACCCCGAACATGGCGAGAAAACCTGAAAAAGGTGGAAAATGTGAAAATCACACTGTAGGACCCAGAATTGCGAAAAAACTTGAAAAACGTCGAAAATGAGAAAATCACACTATAGGACCCAGAATATGGCGAGAAACCCTGAAAAATATATGATTAAAAACTCACACTTTAGGACCCCGAATATGGCGAGAAAACCTGAAAAAGGTAGAAAATGAGAAAATCACACTGTAGGACCCAGAATTACGAAAAAACTTGAACAACGTGGAAAATGAGAAAATCACACTGTAGGACCCAGAATATGGCGAGAAAACCTGAAAAACGTGGAAAATATAAAATTCACACTGTAGGACGTAGAATATGGCGAGAAACCCTGAAAAAAAATAGAAAATTAAAAACTAACACTGAAGGACCCCGAATATGGCGAGAAAACCTGAAAAAGTTGGAAAATGAGAAAAACACACTGTAGGACCCAGAATATGGTGAGAAACCCTGAAAAAAGTAGAAAATTAAAAACTCACACTGAAGGACCCCGAATATGGCGAGAAAATCTGAAAAAGTTGAAAATGAGATATTCACAATGTAGGACCCAAAATTATGAAAAAACTTGAAAAACGTGGAAAATGAGAAAATCACACTGCAGGACCCAGAATATGGCGAAAAACCTTGAAAAATGTAGAAATTTAAAAACTCACACAGAAGGAACCAGAATATGGCAAGAAAACCTGAAATAGGTGGAAAATGAGAAAATCACACTTTAGGACCCAGAATTGAAAAAAAACTTGAAAAATCGGCGAAAATGAGAAAATCACACTGTAGTACCTGGAATATAAGAAACCCTGTATAGTCGAAATTGAGAATATCACACAGTAAAGCTGGAACAGGGTGTGAAACCCTGTATAGTCGAAATTGAGAATATCACACTGTAGGACCTGGAATAGCATGTGAAACCCTGAAAAATTCGAAAAAAATGAGAAAATCACACTGTAGGACCTGGAATATGGTGAGAAATCCTGAAAATGTCGAAAAATGAGAAAATCAAACTGTAGGACCTGGAATATGGTGAGAAACGCTGTATAGTCGAAAAATTAGAAAATCACACTTTAGAACATAGAATATTGGAAGAAAACCTGAAAAAAGTGGAAAATTAAAAAATGACACTGAAGGACGTGGAATATTGCTGAAATCACTGAAAAACGTGGATAATTAAAAACACAGACTGAAAGCCTGGAATATAGAGAGAAATCCTGAAAATCGTGGAAAATTAAAAACTCACACTGAATGACTGGAAAAAAGCGAGAAATCCTTAAAAACGTAGAAAATTAAAACACACTCTGAAGGACCTGGAATATGTTGACACCCTTGAAAAACGTGGAAAATTAAAAACTCACACCGAAGGACCTGGATATGGTATGAACAAATGAAAATGTGAAAAATGAGAAACTTACACTGTAAGGCCTTTATTATGCCAAGAAACCCTGAAAAACAAGGAAAATTAAATACTAACGCTGTAGAACTTGAAATATGGCGAGAAACCCTGAAAAATGTGGAAAATTAAAAACTCACACTGAAGGCCCTGTCGAGAAAAAATGAAAATGTGAAAAATGAGAAACTTAAACTGTAGTATCTGGATTATGGTGAGAAACCCTGAAAACTTGGAAAATTAAAAGTTAACACTGTAGGACCTGGAATATGGCGAAAAATCTTGATATAAGTGGTAAATGAGAATCTCACACTATTGGACCAGTAATATGGCAAGAAATCCTGAAAAACGTGGAAATTGAGAAAATTACAATTTAGGACATGGAATATGGTGATAAAACCTTAAAAAGGTGGAAAATGAGAAAATCACATTTAGAACACTGAATATGGCAAGAAACCTTGAAAAACGTGGAAAATTAAAAACTCACACTGAAGGACCTGGAATATGGCGAGAAATTCTGAAAAACATGAAAAATGAAAAATCACACTGTAGGATCAGGAATATGGTAGGAAAACCTGAAAAACATGGAAAATGAGAAAATTACACTTAAGGACCTGGAATATGGCAAGAAACCCTGAAAAAGGTGGAAAAAGAGAAAATCACACTGTCAGAACCCTGAAAAACATGGAAAATTAAAAATTAACACTGTAGGACCCTCAATATGGCAAAAAATCTTGAAATACGTGGAAAATGAGAATCTCACACTGTAGGACCGGAAATATGGCATTAAATCCTGAAAAACTTGGAAAATGAGAAAAATCACAATTTAGGACCTAGAATATGGCGAGAAAACATGAAAAATGTGGAAAATTAAAAACTCACACTGAAGGCCTGGTATATGGTGAGAAATCCTGAAAAATATGGAAAATGATAAAATCACACTGTAGGACATAGAATATGGCGAGATACCCTGAAAAACGTGGAAAATTAAAAACTCACACTGAAGGACCTGGAATATGGAGACAAATCCTGAAAAACGTGGAAAAGGAGAAAGTCACACTGTAGAAAATGAAATATGGCAAGAAACCTTGATAAAGTCGAAAAATGAGAAAATCACACTGTAGTAACAGGAATAATGTGAGGAACCCTGAAAAAGGTGGAAAATGAAAAAATCACACTGTCGGACCTGGAATATGGCAAGAAACCCTGAAAAACGTGGAAAATTAAAAAATAACACTGTAGGACCCTGAATATGGCGATAATTCTTGAAATAAGTGGAAAATAAGAATCTCACACTGTAGGACCAGCAATATGGCAAGAAATCCTGAAAAACTTAGAAAATGAGAAAATCACAATTTAGGACCTGGAATATGGTGAAAAACCCTGAAAAACGTGGAAAATTTTAAAAATCACACTGAAGGACTTGGAATATGTCGAAAACCTGAAAAACGTGGAAAATTAAAAACTCACACTGAAAACCTGGAATATGGCGAGAAATCCTGAAAAAAGCAGAAAATTAAACACTCACGCTGAAGGACCTGGAATATGTCGAGAAAAAATGAAAATGTGAAAAATGAGAAACTTAAACTCTAGGACATGTATTATGGCGAGAAACACTGAAAACTTGGAAAATTAAAAATTAACACTGTAGGACCTGGAATATGGCGAAAAATCTTGACATAAGTGGAAAATGAGAATCTCACACTATTGGACCCCGGAATAAGGCAAGAAATCCCGAAAAACGTGGAAAATGAGAAAATCACAATTTATGGCCTTGGAATATGGCGAGAAAACCTGAAAAAGGTAGAAAATGAGAAAATTACATTGTAGGATGCTGAATATGGTAAGAAACCTTGAAAAACGTGGAAAATTAAAAACTCACACTAAAGGCCTGGAATATGGCGAGAAATCCTTAAAAATATGGAAAATGAGAAAATCATACTGTAGGACCCAGAATATAGCGCAAAACCCTGAAAAACTTGGAAAATTAAAAAAATAACACTGTAGGACCCTGAATATGGCGATAAATCTTGAAATACGTGGAAAATGAGAATCTCACACTGTAGGACTGGAAATATGGTAAGAAATCCTGAAAATTTTAGAAAATGAGAATATCACAATTTAGGACCTAGAATATGGCGAGAAACCATGAAAAACGTGGAAAATTAAAAACTCACACTGAAGGACCTGGAATATAACAAAAAAACATGAAAAACGTGGAGAATGAGAAAATCACATTGTAGGACCTGGAATATGGCAAGAAAGCCTGAAAAACGTGGAAAAATAAAAAAAAAAAAAAAAAAGAAAGAGAGATGTGGCTACAGAGAGGGCTCAACAATTAAGAGCATTGTCTCCTCTTCCAGAGAACCTGGGCTCAATTACCAGTATATATATGGTGGCCCATCTCCAGTTCCAGGGGATATAATACTCTGTTCTGGAGTCTGTGGGCACAGCATACACATGCAAAACACACTTACACTAAAAATAAAATAGATCATTGAGAGAGAGGAGAGAGAGGGGGTGAGAGAGAGAGGAGGTAATCATACCTCCTGACGAGTTTGAAGACCTGAGCTTCATCACTCACACAAATAAATGAATGCAAAATATTTTTTATAAATAAACTCTGCCATTTACCTTTACAAATTCCTAGAAAACAAGTTCTATGAGCAACAGTTATATTTACTATATCTAAAGGACAGTCATGAGCATATTCTCTAAATAGAAAAAGGTCTGTTAGTCTTAGAAATGGAAGAGACAAACCAAGGAAGGTTTGCAATTACATAATGAGGCAGCTCAGCCCAGCTCTTAGGTTGGAAATAAGACTCGAGAATAGGATACACCTGAAGACAGACAACCATTGCTTTTTGTTTTGGAGGCTGAAAGGATACACCTGAAGACAGCCATTGCTGTGTGTGCTTGATGGTAATCTGGTAATTTTTTTTTTAATTTTTAAAAACTTTTTATTCTCTTTCTTTCTTTCTTTTTCTTTCTTTCTTTCTTTCTTTCTTTCTTTCTTTCTTTCTTTCTTTCTTTCAATTATTATTTTTTTTCTCAGAATGGGTTTCTCTATGTAGCCCTGCCTGACTTGGAACTCCCTCTGTAAGCCAGGGTGACCTTGAATGCAGAAATTTGCCTGAGGCTAAAGGTGTGGCCCACAATTGCCTCAGCTCTACTCTAATTCTCTCTTTAAAAAAAAAAAAAAACTAAAAAACGTGTATGTATGTATATATGTATGAATAGAAGTAATATTAATCCATTAATATCCCTTTTTCCTAAAGTTCATGTCATTCCTCCTTATCTTTCTCTCTCACTCTATGTTTGTGTGCATGTGTGTGTTAGTCTAGGGTACACAGATTAAAGAAATCATATTTCCCACAGATTCTTAGAAATAAACAAGGAAGCCGGGTGTGGTGGAGCACCCCTTTAATCCCAGCACTTGGCAGGCAGAGGCCGGCAGATTTCTGCATTCCAGGCCATCCTGGTCTACAGAGTGAGTTCCAAGACACCCAGAGCTGCACAAAGAAACACTGTCTTGAATGCCCCTCCCTCCTAAAAATAATAAAGAAGTAATAGACAAAAAGCAAGAGAAAAACATGTGGCCATGGCTGCTGGTGGCTTTTCAGTGACTCCTCACCCTTCTGCACTGGATTCAGTTAAGTTCTATTCCACTAGTAGCTGGGAAAGAAGGGGAAGAAGCAGAAGCAACCTGGAACCATAGGTCTCGTGACGGCCAGCCACCTCCATCCTGAGAAGGGTGGTCAGTCAGCAGACAAAATGGCCGCCATCCACATATCACCTTTCAGCATGGTGAGGTCAATGTGTCAATGTGCAACCGAGTGACAGAACAAGGAAGTAACATGCAGAAAACAGACATGCAGGCACACCACCTCCCTTCCCTTCTGTTGTTTGGTAAAAGACACACAATTTTTATTATTTACAGTAAGCCTTAAAAAGCACTCTGACAGCCTCACAGATATCTACCTTCTATGTGATTAGAATTTCCTTTTTTTTTAATTAATTCTCAGGAGTTGCATGGTGACTTGTCCTAGGTTCTGGTGCCCTCTTCTGGCATGTAGTCATATAGGCAGCAAATCGAGCACACACACACACACACACACACACACACACACACACACACACACACACTTACATTGAAAACTAATAGTAAAAATAACAACAAACAAACACCAAGCAAGCAAAAAAACAAACAAATATATAAATAAGAGGGAAAAAGAGATTCTGGCTTCTGCCAGGCTGTGTGGGTGGCAAAGGCAGGCAGGCAGAGAGGACCTCTGTGAGTTTGAGGCTACCCAAGCCTACACTGATAGTTCCAGAAAAGACTGCCTGGGCTACACCAAGAGAAACCCTATCTCGAGCCAAAAGAAAACAAAAGCAGAGAAGGTTCTGCCTTTTATTTTACTGATGTGTCTGTCTGTCTGTCTGTCTGTCTGTCTTTCTTTCACCAGGCTAGCCTCGAACTCAGAAACTGACTGCCTCTGCCTCCCGAGTGCTCTCATTAAGAGCTTGAGCCACCCCTGAATGTCGGGTTTTCTAAGTCTTACCTTGCTCTTGGTGTCTGTTCTCAACTGTGAAACCCTAATTAACACATGTAGTCAGTCCTGGGTCAGCCAGAGCTACAGACTGAGGCCTTATCTAAAACCAAATAAAACAAAACAAAACAACAAATAGAAATAATAAAATACATAAATTAAGCAACCACATCATATCTTTTCTCTCTCTAGATGGTACTCAGAAATTGCAGCAGTTTGTCTGTGAGACCTCAGCTCTGGACACTGAGGCTGTTTCCCTACCAAGTAATAGGGCTGAACCTGAGGAGCTCTACAGCTCAGTTGTGTCCCCTGCTTTAAAAAAAAAAAAAAAGAGTTGTTTTCAAAGGCTGCAAGGTCTTACCACTGTTGCTTGTTACTGATGAATTATAGCCCTGAACTTTCAATGGTACTTAAAGGCACAGACAGGTGCTTTCTATAAACATAAGAGCCCAAGTCTTGTGGTCATAACCAGTGGTAATAACCTGGGCGGAAGGGTGCAAGGCTTCTTGTGTTTGTAAGTGGTAACAGAAGGCTGTCTCTTGTTGGTACCCTATCACAAGCTACACTGTCTATTCTTTTTCCTGGTTAGTGTCTCCTTGCTTTGTTTTCACTACATAGCTCCTTTTTGTTCATAGCATTGGCTGTCCTGAACCAGGCAGTCCTTGAAATCAGTGATTTGCCTGTCTTGCTGGGATTAAAGTCTGAGCTACCATCCAGAGGGAAGCAACATGCTGAGGTTAGACTGCTGTCTCTCCAGGTTTCCCCTATGAACATGCAAATGGCAGGCCTACCTGATCTTTCTTTTTTTCTTATCCTTTTTAAAAAATGTTTATTTATTTATGTATTTATTAGATGTAAGTACACTGTAGCTGTCTTCAGACACTCCAGAAGAGGGTGTCAGATTCTGGAGAATCTAAATCCCTCTTATGGTCTGCATATGATGTACATAAACACAGCCTCACATATACTTCTAAAAATTTAAAGATGGGTGGGGCCACTGAAAGGGCTCAACAATTAACAGCATTGTCTCTTCTTCCAGAGAACCTGGGCTCAACTACCAGCAACTATATGGTGGCCCATCTCCAGTTCTAGGGGATCTGATACTCTGTTCTGGCTTCTGTGGGCACAGTATACACATGAAAAACAACCTTACACTAAAAATAAAATACATCATTGAGAGAGAGGAAAGAGGGCTTTTGGAAGAGAGAGGGGGGAGGTCATCGTACCTCTTGACAGGTTTGAAAAATCAGATCTTCATCACTCACACAAATAAATAACTGCAAAATATTTTTTAAACAAACTCTGCCATTTACCCTTAAAAATATCAAGAAAACAAGTAAGTTCTATGAGCAACAGTTATATTTACTGTATCTAAAGGATAGTCATGAGCATATTCTCTAAACAGAAAAAGGTCTGGTAATCTTAGAAATGGAAAAGAGAAACTAAGTATTTCTTCATATAAAAGCATACAGTAAGTGAACATTTAAAACTACAAGAGGCTACAGTGTGGCATGGCGGTGGAGATAGGTCCAACCTTGGGAAAGTCACACGTGAACCCCTTTAAGTTGGGGTTGCAGGGAGGTGATGATTGGTTCCTTCCTATGCTGCCTCTTTTGTGCCTCTTCCTTCCACGATTAGGAAGGTTTGCAATTACATAATGAGGCAGCTCAGCCAAGCCCTTAATTTGGAAATAGGACTAGAGGATAGGATACACCTGAAGACAGACAGCCATTGCTCTGTGTTCTTGATGTTTCAATGGAAGCATCTGCTATTCTGTGTGCAGTGTAATAGGTCCCCTTCCAGAGGCATAGGTAAGAACCAGATTCCTGGCACTCTGACAGAAAAGGACCTAGGAGAAGCCCCGAGTGTGGGTGTGCATAGGACATTGCCTGAGCCTCCTTTGGCTCAGATCCGTACCCCTGGATTGGTTGGTCCCTCATTAGGATCCCCAACTTAACCCTACTGACATCTAGGTCAGTCATTTGAGCTCTAGTTGGATTCCCTTGACTGACTTGTGGGCCCCTATGGCCACCCTAAGTCAGCTCCCAGATCCTGTGCCACCTAGGCTCAAACTTGACAGGCTATGTCTGTTAACAACAAAATCAGAGCGCCAGACTCACAGGAGACATTTCTTACATTTAGATTATGTTCAGTTTGGGGGAAACAGAGGACAACACAGATGTCAGTTGAGGCAAATATACAGTTTAGTAAGCAAATACTGATCAGATGCGCAAAGACCTGCTACAGCAATGGACACAGGTTTAACCATGCTCCTCCAGCACCAGCCATGGCTTTGCCTGTCTACATTTCATTTCTATGATATGCGAATGGAGCAGGTGCTCACCAAGGATTTGCTCTGGGGAAGCTTACCCAGTGGTGGTCACAATTAGTAAACTTCTAAGCTAAAGAACAGTTCCATATCTAGCACAGTCGTTAGAGCACGAGACTATTAATCTCAGGGTCGTTGGTTTGAACCCAAAGTTGGACGAGATGTTATTTTAGTTGGGTCTCGACTGGAGACAATGCTGGCACTTCCCAGGAGTGCCCCATGGTTGGTGTTCTGCTTTCTGTATCTCTGACATTAGAACTGGAGGTAGGGAGCATTTGGTGGGTCTTTTGCTCTGCTTGAAGCAGCACTGGGTGTACTAAATTGCAGTGGGTGCAAGTGTTACAGACTCTACACTAGTTTTGACATTCTCGAGCAATTGGGGTACTGGGTAGTCTTGGATTATCCTTTTCAGGTAGATCTGAAACTCAATTCTTTTGGGGTTTACTGAATTCAACCAGAGGATTCCAAGATATCCCTCTTAGAAAGACTAGCTGGAGCTTCTCTTTAAGGCTTGTTGGTCCTACCCCTAGAGGATTCTCGCTTGGGTCTGAGAGGTTCTTCCTAGGATCAAATCTTGGACCAGTCCTCTTCTTTTGACAATCAAACCCTGAGGATTAAAAGTCAACCTTGGCTCCTTAGAAGGTATGACTAAACAAATGAAAATGGAAATTTGTAAGTACCCAAAGTGGTATTTTTGGTTGGTTTCTTTGGACCTTGTTTTTTGTTTTAGGCAGGGTCTTGTTCCTTTAGCTCAGGCTGCTCCTGACAAAGTCAAGGATAGCTGCGTTTCTAATCTTCATGCCTTCACTTCTTGTGTGCTGGAAAGATAGGCATGTGTATTAATCTGGTGTTCAGGTTGGAACCCAGGCTTAGGCAAGCAATTAGATGAGCTACAGCATCAGCTCATAACTCAAAATGTCCACCAAGAATTGCTGGCATTATTCAAATTAGCCTGATGGATACAAATATTGGCAAATGTTGGAATTAAAAAAAAAATCAATCCAGCTGCTCTGGCAAATCAGGGAAAACAGGAGCAGGCCTCTGAGATGCACCAGCTTCTAGTCAGGACTTTAGTGTATTTGACATATCCTGAGCTACATGAGAAGAATCACAAATAGCTAAAACAGGGTTGTGAGACTAGCTGCAAGACATCTGGCTGGCAAATTAAAACCGCTTTGAAATTTGCCAGTAGCCCTTAAGTGCAAATCTGGTTCCAGATCACTGGCCTTTAATCATCACTAATTTGCTTGGGTCCAACCCACACGACCCAAAAAGTAGTCAAGAGCCTGTGACCTCTTCAGATTTGCTGGACTAGCATTTTTCAGGTCCCCTGGTGCGCAGATCTAAGAGAGGAGAGGTGCTGCCAAACCTGGCTAGGATCTCAGCTTTGCGAATCTGCCTTGGAACTTCCCTTTTTTCCATAATCTCTATAAAAAGGCAAAGGATTTTTACATTTAAGAAGTCCTTACACTTTGGATAGGAAACATACTCCAAGAACCACAGTCAGCCCTCTGGCCCCTGTAGAGTCCTGACTGAGCCTGGGTCTCCCAGCTCAGTGTTCTGAAATCACAAGGTGGATTCCTGTGCAGAGAATGAATAGATGCGAGTAGGACGAATGAGTCCTTCTAGGGTTCTGTGAGCTGGAAGGCGCAGTGTGGACTTAACCGAACAAGCCTCAGATTCTGCCGAATTTTCACCACTGGGTAAACTGCCAGATACCATGAAAGAAGAGAGGGACTCCTCTAAGGAGTCGCTTCGGGCATCTCTCCGGGGTGGGAGGCTTGATTCGAACCCTGATACCTCTGGTGCTCTGGTATCTACACTTCGAGGATCCCGGCGAAATCTTCAAGGTCCTGAACAGTGGCCAGGCTTCCAAGGTGGCATTCAGCCCTTGACTGTATGTGTGGGATGCAGAGAATTTCTTCTATCCAGCCTTACAGAATCAGCTGAGCTCTTTCCTTTTTCAGTAGGGGGCTGCCCCAACTTCTCTCTCCGCATCACTTTCATGCGCTTAGCTAATAGGCAAAAGTAACTGTTAGCTACTTTTAGAAGAGGCAAAAGTAGGTGTTAGCTGAAAGAAGAGGTCATTAATAAGGGAAGAAGTAAATAAGTTTAGCTCTTTTGTCCACTGCCCCAACAACCCTGGCCCCCTGGCTTGTTCCCAGGCTGACTTTGAAATCTCCTTAACCTAGCCTCCAGAGTACTGCCCTTACAGGAGTGAGTGATATCCATGTCACTTCATGTTTTTAGTAACAACCTCACAAAGGCAAATTTAGTCTATTCTGGTCTACTTGGCTGATAAAACCCGGGAGAGGGTTTACTTTTGTTTTTTAAATAAAACAAGCTCTGATGGATCAGCTCCTATCAGTGAGAAAGACTTTTACTTCCCTAGATTAGAGAGGGAGGCAGAAAACAGACTAGAAGATGGATGAGCAGGAAGGCCAAAAGAAGAGAGGTTGCTTGTCTGACAGTGACTGTGGACTGAAAAACGTGGAAAATTAAAAATACACGTGATAGGACCCAGAAAATGGAAAGAAACCCTGAAAAACACGGAAAAGAAAAATTCACACTGCAGGATCAGAATATGGCAAGAAACCGTGAAAAACATGGAAAATTAAAAATTCACAGGGTAGGACCAGAATATGGCAAGACACCTTGAAAAAGGTGGATAATTAAAAATTCACACAGTAGGACCCAGAATATGCCAAGCAAACCTGAAAAAGGTGGAAAATTGAAAATTCCCACTGTGGGACCCAGGACATGGCGAGAAACACTGAAAAACATGGAAAATTAAAAATTCACACTGTAGGACCAGAATATGGCAAGAATCCTTGAAAAACGAGGAAAATTAAAAATTCACACTGTAGGACGCAAAATATGCTGAGAAAGTCTGAAAAACGTGGAAAATTAAAAACTCACAATGAATAACCCGGAATATGGAGAGAAAACCTGAAAAACGAGGAAAATAAAAAACTCACACTGAAGGACCCAGAATATGACAAAAAAACAACTGAATAATATGGAAAAATAAAAATTAACACTGTAGGACAAGGAATATTGTGAGAAAACCTGAAAAACGTGGAAAATTAAAATTCACACTGAAAGACCTGGAATATGGCGAGAAAACCTGAAAAAAATGGAAAATTAAAAATTCCCACTGAAGGTCCTAGGATATGGCAATAAAACCCTGAAAAAGGTGGAAAATGATAAAATCACACTATAGGACCCAGAATATGCCAAGAAACACTGAAACAAGTGGAAAATTAAAAACTCACCACTGAAGGACCCAGAATATGCCAAGAAAACCTGAACAATATGGAAAATGACAAAATCACACTATAGTACCCAGAATATGGCAAGAAAACCAGAAAAAAGTAGAAAATTAAAAACTCAAACTGAAGGACCCAGAACAAGGCGAATAAACCTGAAAAGGGTGGAAAATGGGAATATTGCACTGTAGGACACAGAATATGGCGAGAAACCCTGAAAAAAGTAGAAAATTAAAAACTCACACTGAAGGACCCCGAATATGGCGAAAAAATCTGAAAAAGGTGGAAAATGAGAAAATCACACTGTAGGACTCAGAATTACGAAAAAAAACTTGAAAAATGTGGAAAATGAGAAAATCACACTGCAGGACCCAGAATATGCCAAGATACCCAGAAAAACGTGAAAATTAAAAATTCACACTGTAGGACCCAGATTATGGCAAGAAACTCTGAAAAAAGTGGAAAATTAAAAAATCACACTGTATTACTTAGAATATGGTGAGAAATACTGAAAAACGTGGAAAATTAAGAATTCACATTGAAGGACCTGGAATATGGCGAGAAAACCAGAAAAACAAGTAAAATAAAAACGCACACTGAAGGACCCAGAATATGGCGAGAAACCCTGAAAAAAGTAGAAAATTAAAAATTCACAGTGAAGGACACCGAATATGGCGAGAAAACCTGAAAAAGATGGAAAATGAGAATAATCACACTGTAGGAACCTGAATATGACGAAAAAAACTTAAAAACGTAGAGAATTAAAAATTCACACTGTAGGACCAGAATATGGCAAGAAACCTTGAAAAACGTTGGAAATTAAAAATTTACACCGAAGGACCAGGAATATGGCCAGAAAACATTAAAAACGAGATAGATTAAAAACTCACACTGAAGGACCAAGAATATGGCAAGAAAACCGAAAAACATGGAAAATTAAATATTCACACTGTAGGACCCAGAATATGGCAAGAAACACTGAAAAACGTGGAAAATTAAAAATTCACACTGTAGGACCAGATTATTGAAGGAAACCTTGAAAAACATGGGAAATTAAAAATTCACACTCTAGGACCAAAAATATGCCGAGAAAACTTGAAAAAGGTGGAAAATGATTAAATCACACTATAGGACCCAAATATGACGAAAAAAACTTAAAAACTTGAAAAATTAAAAATTCACACTGTAGGACCCAGAATATAGGGAGAAACCCTGAAAAAAGTAGAAAAATAAAACTCACACTGAAGGACCCCTAATATGGGGAGAAAACCTGAAAAAGGTGGAAAATGAGAAAATCACACTGTAGGACCCAGAATTACAAAAAAAACTTGAAAAAAATGGAAAATGAGAAAATTACACTGCAGGAACCAGAATATGCCGAAAAACCCTGAAAAACGTGAAAATTAAAAATTCACATTGTCGGACCCAGAATATGGTGATAAATCATGAAAAAAGTGGAAAATTAAAAATGCGCACTGTATTACCCAGAATATGGTGAGAAACACTGAAAAACTTGGAAAATAGAAAATTCACACTGTAGGACCCAGAATATGGCGAGAAACACTGAAAAATGTGGAAAATTAAAAATACACGTGATAGGACCCAGAAAATGGAAAGAAACCCTGAAAAACACGGAAAATAAAAATTCACACTGTAGGATCAGAATATGGCAAGAAACCGTGAAAAACATGGAAAATTAAAAATTCACAGGGTATGACCAGAATATGGCAAGACACCTTGAAAAAGGTGGATAATTAAAAATTCACACAGTAGGACCCAGAATATGCCGAGCAAACCTGAAAAAGGTGGAAAATTGAAAATTCCCACTGTGGGACCCAGAACATGGTGAGAAACACTGAAAAACATGGAAAATTAAAAATTCACACTGTAGGACCAGAATATGGCAAGAATCCTTGAAAAACGAGGAAAATTAAAAATTCACACTGTAGGACGCAAAATATGCTGAGAAAGTCTGAAAAACGTGGAAAATTAAAAACTCACAATGAATAACCCGGAACATGGAGAGAAAACCTGAAAAACGAGGAAAATAAAAAACTCACACTGAAGGACCCAGAATATGACAAAAAAACAACTGAAAAATATGGAAAAATAAAAATTAACACTGTAGGACAAGGAATATTGTGAGAAAACCTGAAAAACGTGGAAAATTAAAATTCACACTGAAAGACCTGGAATATGGCGAGAAAACATGAAAAAAATGGAAAATTAAAAATTCCCACTGAAGGTCCTAGGATATGGCAATAAAACCCTGAAAAAGGTGGAAAATGATAAAATCACACTATAGGACCCAGAATATGCCAAGAAACACTGAAACAAGTGGAAAATTAAAAACTCACCACTGAAGGACCCAGAATATGCCAAGAAAACCTGAACAATATGGAAAATGACAAAATCACACTATAGTACCCAGAATATGGCAAGAAAACCAGAAAAAAGTAGAAAATTAAAAACTCAAACTGAAGGACCCAGAACAAGGCGAATAAACCTGAAAAGGGTGGAAAATGGGAATATTGCACTGTAGGACACAGAATATGGCGAGAAACCCTGAAAAAAGTACAAAATTAAAAACTCACACTGAAGGACCCCGAATATGGCGAAAAAATCTGAAAAAGGTGGAAAATGAGAAAATCACACTGTAGGACTCAGAATTACGAAAAAAAACTTGAAAAATGTGGAAAATGAGAAAATCACACTGCAGGACCCAGAATATGCCAAGATACCCAGAAAAACGTGAAAATTAAAAATTCACACTGTAGGACCCAGATTATGGCAAGAAACTCTGAAAAAAGTGGAAAATTAAAAAATCACACTGTATTACTTAGAATATGGTGAGAAATACTGAAAAACGTGGAAAATTAAGAATTCACATTGAAGGACCTGGAATATGGCGAGAAAACCAGAAAAACAAGTAAAATAAAAACGCACACTGAAGGACCCAGAATATGGCGAGAAACCCTGAAAAAAGTAGAAAATTAAAAATTCACAGTGAAGGACACCGAATATGGCGAGAAAACCTGAAAAAGATGGAAAATGAGAATAATCACACTGTAGGAACCTGAATATGACGAAAAAAACTTAAAAACGTAGAGAATTAAAAATTCACACTGTAGGACCAGAATATGGCAAGAAACCTTGAAAAACGTTGGAAATTAAAAATTTACACCGAAGGACCAGGAATATGGCCAGAAAACATTAAAAACGAGATAGATTAAAAACTCACACTGAAGGACCAAGAATATGGCAAGAAAACCGAAAAACATGGAAAATTAAATATTCACACTGTAGGACCCAGAATATGGCAAGAAACACTGAAAAACGTGGAAAATTAAAAATTCACACTGTAGGACCAGATTATTGAAGGAAACCTTGAAAAACATGGGAAATTAAAAATTCACACTCTAGGACCAAAAATATGCCGAGAAAACTTGAAAAAGGTGGAAAATGATTAAATCACACTATAGGACCCAAATATGACGAAAAAAACTTAAAAACTTGAAAAATTAAAAATTCACACTGTAGGACCCAGAATATAGGGAGAAACCCTGAAAAAAGTAGAAAAATAAAACTCACACTGAAGGACCCCTAATATGGGGAGAAAACCTGAAAAAGGTGGAAAATGAGAAAATCACACTGTAGGACCCAGAATTACAAAAAAAACTTGAAAAAAATGGAAAATGAGAAAATTACACTGCAGGAACCAGAATATGCCGAAAAACCCTGAAAAACGTGAAAATTAAAAATTCACATTGTCGGACCCAGAATATGGTGATAAATCATGAAAAAAGTGGAAAATTAAAAATGCGCACTGTATTACCCAGAATATGGTGAGAAACACTGAAAAACTTGGAAAATAGAAAATTCACACTGTAGGACCCAGAATATGGCGAGAAACACTGAAAAACGTGGAAAATTAAAAATACACGTGAGAGGACCCAGAAAATGGAAAGAAACCCTGAAAAACACGGAAAAGAAAAATTCACACTGTAGGATCAGAATATGGCAAGAAACCGTGAAAAACATGGAAAATTAAAAATTCACAGGGTAGGACCAGAATATGGCAAGACACCTTGAAAAAGGTGGATAATTAAAAATTCACACAGTAGGACCCAGAATATGCCGAGCAAACCTGAAAAAGGTGGAAAATTGAAAATTCCCACTGTGGGACCCAGAACATGGTGAGAAACACTGAAAAACATGGGAAAATTAAAAATTCACACTGTAGGACCAGAATATGGCAAGAATCCTTGAAAAAACGAGGAAAATTAAAAATTCACACTGTAGGACGCAAAATATGCTGAGAAAGTCTGAAAAACGTGGAAAATTAAAAACTCACAATGAATAACCCGGAACATGGAGAGAAAACCTGAAAAACGAGGAAAATAAAAAACTCACACTGAAGGACCCAGAATATGACAAAAAAACAACTGAAAAATATGGAAAAATAAAAATTAACACTGTAGGACAAGGAATATTGTGAGAAAACCTGAAAAACGTGGAAAATTAAAATTCACACTGAAAGACCTGGAATATGGCGAGAAAACCTGAAAAAAATGGAAAATTAAAAATTCCCACTGAAGGTCCTAGGATATGGCAATAAAACCCTGAAAAAGGTGGAAAATGATAAAATCACACTATAGGACCCAGAATATGCCAAGAAACACTGAAACAAGTGGAAAATTAAAAACTCACCACTGAAGGACCCAGAATATGCCAAGAAAACCTGAACAATATGGAAAATGACAAAATCACACTATAGTACCCAGAATATGGCAAGAAAACCAGAAAAAAAGTAGAAAATTAAAAACTCAAACTGAAGGACCCAGAACAAGGCGAATAAACCTGAAAAGGGTGGAAAATGGGAATATTGCACTGTAGGACACAGAATATGGCGAGAAACCCTGAAAAAAGTAGAAAATTAAAAACTCACACTGAAGGACCCCGAATATGGCGAAAAAATCTGAAAAAGGTGGAAAATGAGAAAATCACACTGTAGGACTCAGAATTACGAAAAAAAACTTGAAAAATGTGGAAAATGAGAAAATCACACTGCAGGACCCAGAATATGCCAAGATACCCAGAAAAACGTGAAAATTAAAAATTCACACTGTAGGACCCAGATTATGGCAAGAAACTCTGAAAAAAGTGGAAAATTAAAAATCACACTGTATTACTTAGAATATGGTGAGAAATACTGAAAAACGTGGAAAATTAAGAATTCACATTGAAGGACCTGGAATATGGCGAGAAAACCAGAAAAACAAGTAAATAAAAACGCACACTGAAGGACCCAGAATATGTCGAGAAACCCTGAAAAAAGTAGAAAATTAAAAATTCACAGTGAAGGACACCGAATATGGCGAGAAAACCTGAAAAAGATGGAAAATGAGAATAATCACACTGTAGGAACCTGAATATGACGAAAAAAACTTAAAAACGTAGAGAATTAAAAATTCACACTGTAGGACCAGAATATGGCAAGAAACCTTGAAAAACTTTGGAAATTAAAAATTTACACCGAAGGACCAGGAATATGGCCAGAAAACATTAAAAACGAGATAGATTAAAAACTCACCACTGAAGGACCAAGAATATGGCAAGAAAACCGAAAAACATGGAAAATTAAATATTCACACTGTAGGACCCAGAATATGGCAAGAAACACTGAAAAACGTGGAAAATTAAAAATTCACACTGTAGGACCAGATTATTGAAGGAAACCTTGAAAAACATGGGAAATTAAAAATTCACACTCTAGGACCAAAAATATGCCGAGAAAACTTGAAAAAGGTGGAAAATGATTAAATCACACTATAGGACCCAAATATGACGAAAAAAAACTTAAAAACTTGAAAAATTAAAAATTCACACTGTAGGACCCAGAATATAGGGAGAAACCCTGAAAAAAGTAGAAAAATAAAACTCACACTGAAGGACCTCTAATATGGGGAGAAAACCTGAAAAAGGTGGAAAATGAGAAAATCACACTGTAGGACCCAGAATTACAAAAAAAACTTGAAAAAAATGGAAAATGAGAAAATTACACTGCAGGAACCAGAATATGCCGAAAAACCCTGAAAAACGTGAAAATTAAAAATTCACATTGTCGGACCCAGAATATGCGTGATAAATCATGAAAAAAGTGGAAAATTAAAAATGCGCACTGTATTACCCAGAATATGGTGAGAAACACTGAAAAACTTGGAAAATAGAAAATTCACACTGTAGGACCCAGAATATGGCGAGAAACACTGAAAAACGTGGAAAATTAAAAATACACGTGAGAGGACCAAGAAAATGGAAAGAAACCCTGAAAAACACGGAAAAGAAAAATTCACACTGTAGGATCAGAATATGGCAAGAAACCGTGAAAAACATGGAAAATTAAAAAATTCACAGGGTAGGACCAGAATATGGCAAGACACCTTGAAAAAGGTGGATAATTAAAAATTCACACAGTAGGACCCAGAATATGCCGAGCAAACCTGAAAAAGGTGGAAAATTGAAAATTCCCACTGTGGGACCCAGAACATGGTGAGAAACACTGAAAAACATGGAAAATTAAAAATTCACACTGTAGGACCAGAATATGGCAAGAATCCTTGAAAAACGAGGAAAATTAAAAATTCACACTGTAGGACGCAAAATATGCTGAGAAAGTCTGAAAAACGTGGAAAATTAAAAACTCACAATGAATAACCCGGAACATGGAGAGAAAACCTGAAAAACGAGGAAAATAAAAAACTCACACTGAAGGACCCAGAATATGACAAAAAAACAACTGAAAAATATGGAAAAATAAAAATTAACACTGTAGGACAAGGAATATTGTGAGAAAACCTGAAAAACGTGGAAAATTAAAATTCACACTGAAAGACCTGGAATATGGCGAGAAAACCTGAAAAAAATGGAAAATTAAAAATTCCCTCTGAAGGTCCTAGGATATGGCAATAAAACCCTGAAAAAGGTGGAAAATGATAAAATCACACTATAGGACCCAGAATATGCCAAGAAACACTGAAACAAGTGGAAAATTAAAAACTCACCACTGAAGGACCCAGAATATGCCAAGAAAACCTGAACAATATGGAAAATGACAAAATCACACTATAGTACCCAGAATATGGCAAGAAAACCAGAAAAAGTAGAAAATTAAAAACTCAAACTGAAGGACCCAGAACAAGGCGAATAAACCTGAAAAGGGTGGAAAATGGGAATATTGCACTGTAGGACACAGAATATGGCGAGAAACCCTGAAAAAAGTAGAAAATTAAAAACTCACACTGAAGGACCCCGAATATGGCGAAAAAAACTGAAAAAGGTGGAAAATGAGAAAATCACACTGTAGGACTCAGAATTACGAAAAAAAAACTTGAAAAATGTGGAAAATGAGAAAATCACACTGCAGGACCCAGAATATGCCAAGATACCCAGAAAAACGTGAAAATTAAAAATTCACACTGTAGGACCCAGATTATGGCAAGAAACTCTGAAAAAGTGGAAAATTAAAAAATCACACTGTATTACTTAGAATATGGTGAGAAATACTGAAAAACGTGGAAAATTAAGAATTCACATTGAAGGACCTGGAATATGGCGAGAAAACCAGAAAAACAAGTAAAATAAAAACGCACACTGAAGGACCCAGAATATGGCGAGAAACCCTGAAAAAAGTAGAAAATTAAAAATTCACAGTGAAGGGACACCGAATATGGCGAGAAAACCTGAAAAAGATGGAAAATGAGAATAATCACACTGTAGGAACCTGAATATGACGAAAAAAACTTAAAAACGTAGAGAATTAAAAATTCACACTGTAGGACCAGAATATGGCAAGAAACCTTGAAAAACGTTGGAAATTAAAAATTTACACCGAAGGACCAGGAATATGGCCAGAAAACATTAAAAACGAGATAGATTAAAAACTCACACTGAAGGACCAAGAATATGGCAAGAAAACCGAAAAACATGGAAAATTAAATATTCACACTGTAGGACCCAGAATATGGCAAGAAACACTGAAAAACGTGGAAAATTAAAAATTCACACTGTAGGACCAGATTATTGAAGGAAACCTTGAAAAACATGGGAAATTAAAAATTCACACTCTAGGACCAAAAATATGCCGAGAAAACTTGAAAAAGGTGGAAAATGATTAAATCACACTATAGGACCCAAATATGACGAAAAAAACTTAAAAACTTGAAAAATTAAAAATTCACACTGTAGGACCCAGAATATAGGGAGAAACCCTGAAAAAAGTAGAAAAATAAAACTCACACTGAAGGACCCCTAATATGGGAGAAAACCTGAAAAAGGTGGAAAATGAGAAAATCACACTGTAGGACCCAGAATTACAAAAAAAACTTGAAAAAAATGGAAAATGAGAAAATTACACTGCAGGAACCAGAATATGCCGAAAAACCCTGAAAAACGTGAAAATTAAAAATTCACATTGTCGGACCCAGAATATGGTGATAAATCATGAAAAAAGTGGAAAATTAAAAATGCGCACTGTATTACCCAGAATATGGTGAGAAACACTGAAAAACTTGGAAAATAGAAAATTCACACTGTAGGACCCAGAATATGGCGAGAAACACTGAAAAATGTGGAAAATTAAAAATACACGTGATAGGACCCAGAAAATGGAAAGAAACACTGAAAAACACGGAAAATAAAAATTCACACTGTAGGATCAGAATATGGCAAGAAACCGTGAAAAACATGGAAAATTAAAAATTCACAGGGTATGACCAGAATATGGCAAGACACCTTGAAAAAGGTGGATAATTAAAAATTCACACAGTAGGACCCAGAATATGCCGAGCAAACCTGAAAAAGGTGGAAAATTGAAAATTCCCACTGTGGGACCCAGAACATGGTGAGAAACACTGAAAAACATGGAAAATTAAAAATTCACACTGTAGGACCAGAATATGGCAAGAATCCTTGAAAAACGAGGAAAATTAAAAATTCACACTGTAGGACGCAAAATATGCTGAGAAAGTCTGAAAAACGTGGAAAATTAAAAACTCACAATGAATAACCCGGAACATGGAGAGAAAACCTGAAAAACGAGGAAAATAAAAAACTCACACTGAAGGACCCAGAATATGACAAAAAAACAACTGAAAAATATGGAAAAATAAAAATTAACACTGTAGGACAAGGAATATTGTGAGAAAACCTGAAAAACGTGGAAAATTAAAATTCACACTGAAAGACCTGGAATATGGCGAGAAAACCTGAAAAAAATGGAAAATTAAAAATTCCCACTGAAGGTCCTAGGATATGGCAATAAAACCCTGAAAAAGGTGGAAAATGATAAAATCACACTATAGGACCCAGAATATGCCAAGAAACACTGAAACAAGTGGAAAATTAAAAACTCACCACTGAAGGACCCAGAATATGCCAAGAAAACCTGAACAATATGGAAAATGACAAAATCACACTATAGTACCCAGAATATGGCAAGAAAACCAGAAAAAAGTAGAAAATTAAAAACTCAAACTGAAGGACCCAGAACAAGGCGAATAAACCTGAAAAGGGTGGAAAATGGGAATATTGCACTGTAGGACACAGAATATGGTGAGAAACCCTGAAAAAAGTAGAAAATTAAAAACTCACACTGAAGGACCCTGAATATGGCGAAAAAATCTGAAAAAGGTGGAAAATGAGAAAATCACACTGTAGGACTCAGAATTACGAAAAAAAACTTGAAAAATGTGGAAAATGAGAAAATCACACTGCAGGACCCAGAATATGCCAAGATACCCAGAAAAACGTGAAAATTAAAAATTCACACTGTAGGACCCAGATTATGGCAAGAAACTCTGAAAAAAGTGGAAAATTAAAAAATCACACTGTATTACTTAGAATATGGTGAGAAATACTGAAAAACGTGGAAAATTAAGAATTCACATTGAAGGACCTGGAATATGGCGAGAAAACCAGAAAAACAAGTAAAATAAAAACGCACACTGAAGGACCCAGAATAAGGCGAGAAACCCTGAAAAAAGTAGAAAATTAAAAATTCACAGTGAAGGACACCGAATATGGTGAGAAAACCTGAAAAAGATGGAAAATGAGAATAATCACACTGTAGGAACCTGAATATGACGAAAAAAACTTAAAAACGTAGAGAATTAAAAATTCACACTGTAGGACCAGAATATGGCAAGAAACCTTGAAAAACGTTGGAAATTAAAATTTACACCGAAGGACCAGGAATATGGCCAGAAAACATTAAAAACGAGATAGATTAAAAACTCACACTGAAGGACCAAGAATATGGCAAGAAAACCGAAAAACATGGAAAATTAAATATTCACACTGTAGGACCCAGAATATGGCAAGAAACACTGAAAAACGTGGAAAATTAAAAATTCACACTGTAGGACCAGAATATTGAAGGAAACCTTGAAAAACATGGGAAATTAAAAATTCACACTCTAGGACCAAAAATATGCCGAGAAAACTTGAAAAAGGTGGAAAATGATTAAATCACACTATAGGACCCAAATATGACGAAAAAAACTTAAAAACTTGAAAAATTAAAAATTCACACTGTAGGACCCAGAATATAGGGAGAAACCCTGAAAAAAGTAGAAAAATAAAACTCACACTGAAGGACCCCTAATATGGGGAGAAAACCTGAAAAAGGTGGAAAATGAGAAAATCACACTGTAGGACCCAGAATTACAAAAAAAACTTGAAAAAAATGGAAAATGAGAAAATTACACTGCAGGAACCAGAATATGCCGAAAAACCCTGAAAAACGTGAAAATTAAAAATTCACATTGTCGGACCCAGAATATGGTGATAAATCATGAAAAAAGTGGAAAATTAAAAATGCGCACTGTATTACCCAGAATATGGTGAGAAACACTGAAAAACTTGGAAAATAGAAAATTCACACTGTAGGACCCAGAATATGGCGAGAAACACTGAAAAATGTGGAAAATTAAAAATACACGTGATAGGACCCAGAAAATGGAAAGAAACACTGAAAAACACGGAAAATAAAAATTCACACTGTAGGATCAGAATATGGCAAGAAACCGTGAAAAACATGGAAAATTAAAAATTCACAGGGTAGGACCAGAATATGGCAAGACACCTTGAAAAAGGTGGATAATTAAAAATTCACACAGTAGGACCCAGAATATGCCGAGCAAACCTGAAAAAGGTGGAAAATTGAAAATTCCCACTGTGGGACCCAGAACATGGTGAGAAACACTGAAAAACATGGAAAATTAAAAATTCACACTGTAGGACCAGAATATGGCAAGAATCCTTGAAAAACGAGGAAAATAAAAATTCACACTGTAGGACGCAAAATATGCTGAGAAAGTCTGAAAAACGTGGAAAATTAAAAACTCACAATGAATAACCCGGAACATGGAGAGAAAACCTGAAAAACGAGGAAAATAAAAAACTCACACTGAAGGACCCAGAATATGACAAAAAAACAACTGAAAAATATGGAAAAATAAAAATTAACACTGTAGGACAAGGAATATTGTGAGAAAACCTGAAAAACGTGGAAAATTAAAATTCACACTGAAAGACCTGGAATATGGCGAGAAAACCTGAAAAAAAATGGAAAATTAAAAATTCCCACTGAAGGTCCTAGGATATGGCAATAAAACCCTGAAAGAGGTGGAAAATGATAAAATCACACTATAGGACCCAGAATATGCCAAGAAACACTGAAACAAGTGGAAAATTAAAAACTCACCACTGAAGGACCCAGAATATGCCAAGAAAACCTGAACAATATGGAAAATGACAAAATCACACTATAGTACCCCAGAATATGGCAAGAAAACCAGAAAAAAGTAGAAAATTAAAAACTCAAACTGAAGGACCCAGAACAAGGCGAATAAACCTGAAAAGGGTGGAAAATGGGAATATTGCACTGTAGGACACAGAATATGGCGAGAAACCCTGAAAAAAGTAGAAAATTAAAAACTCACACTGAAGGACCCCGAATATGGCGAAAAAATCTGAAAAAGGTGGAAAATGAGAAAATCACACTGTAAGACTCAGAATTACGAAAAAAAACTTGAAAAATGTGGAAAATGAGAAAATCACACTGCAGGACCCAGAATATGCCAAGATACCCAGAAAAACGTGAAAATTAAAAATTCATACTGTAGGACCCAGATTATGGCAAGAAACTCTGAAAAAAGTGGAAAATTAAAAAATCACACTGTATTACTTAGAATATGGCGAGAAATACTGAAAAACGTGGAAAATTAAGAATTCACATTGAAGGACCTGGAATATGGCGAGAAAACCAGAAAAACAAGTAAAATAAAAACGCACACTGAAGGACCCAGAATATGGCGAGAAACCCTGAAAAAAGTAGAAAATTAAAAATTCACAGTGAAGGACACCGAATATGGCGAGAAAACCTGAAAAAGATGGAAAATGAGAATAATCACACTGTAGGAACCTGAATATGACGAAAAAAACTTAAAAACGTAGAGAATTAAAAATTCACACTGTAGGACCAGAATATGGCAAGAAACCTTGAAAAACGTTGGAAATTAAAAATTTACACCGAAGGACCAGGAATATGGCCAGAAAACATTAAAAACGAGATAGATTAAAAACTCACACTGAAGGACCCAGAATATGGCAAGAAACACTGAAAAACGTGGAAAATTAAAAATTCACACTGTAGGACCAGAATATTGAAGGAAACCTTGAAAAACATGGGAAATTAAAAATTCACACTCTAGGACCAAAAATATGCCGAAAAAACCTGAAAAAGGTGGAAAATGATTAAATCACACTATAGGACCCAAATATGACAAAAAAACTTAAAAACTTGAAAAATTAAAAATTCACCACTGTAGGACCCAGAATATAGGGAGAAACCCTGAAAAAGTAGAAAAATAAAACTCACACTGAAGGACCCCTAATATGGGGAGAAAACCTGAAAAAGGTGGAAAATGAGAAAATCACACTGTAGGACCAGAATTACAAAAAAAACTTGAAAAAAATGGAAAATGAGAAAATTACACTGCAGGAACCAGAATATGCCGAAAAACCCTGAAAAACGTGAAAATTAAAAATTCACATTGTCGGACCCAGAATATGGTGATAAATCATGAAAAAAGTGGAAAATTAAAAATGCGCACTGTATTACCCAGAATATGGTGAGAAACACTGAAAAACTTGGAAAATAGAAAATTCACACTGTAGGACCCAGAATATGGCGAGAAACACTGAAAAACGTGGAAAATTAAAAATACACGTGAGAGGACCAAGAAAATGGAAAGAAACCCTGAAAAACACGGAAAAGAAAAATTCACACTGTAGGATCAGAATATGGCAAGAAACCGTGAAAAACATGGAAAATTAAAAATTCACAGGGTAGGACCAGAATATGGCAAGACACCTTGAAAAAGGTGGATAATTAAAAATTCACACAGTAGGACCCAGAATATGCCGAGCAAACCTGAAAAAGGTGGAAAATTGAAAATTCCCACTGTGGGACCCAGAACATGGTGAGAAACACTGAAAAACATGGAAAATTAAAAATTCACACTGTAGGACCAGAATATGGCAAGAATCCTTGAAAAACGAGGAAAATTAAAAATTCACACTGTAGGACGCAAAATATGCTGAGAAAGTCTGAAAAACGTGGAAAATTAAAAACTCACAATGAATAACCCGGAACATGGAGAGAAAACCTGAAAAACGAGGAAAATAAAAAACTCACACTGAAGGACCCAGAATATGACAAAAAAAACAACTGAAAAATATGGAAAAATAAAAATTAACACTGTAGGACAAGGAATATTGTGAGAAAACCTGAAAAACGTGGAAAATTAAAATTCACACTGAAAGACCTGGAATATGGCGAGAAAACCTGAAAAAAATGGAAAATTAAAAATTCCCACTGAAGGTCCTAGGATATGGCAATAAAACCCTGAAAAAGGTGGAA
>NW_028227505.1:0-23931 GCF_978045245.1 Mus caroli | reverse complement strand
TTTCCACATTTTTCAAGTTTTTTTTCGTAATTCTGAGTCCTACAGTGTGATTTTCTCATTTTCCACCTTTTTCAGATTTTTTCGCCATATTCGGGGTCCTTCAGTGTGAGTTTTTAATTTTCTACTTTTTCAGGGTTTCTCGCCATATTCTGGGTCCTACAGTGTGATTTTCTCATTTTCGAACTTTTTCAAGTTTTTTCGCCAATTCTGAGTCCTACAGTGTGATTTTCTCATTTTCCACCTTTTCAGATTTTTTCGCCATATTCGGGGTCCTTCAGTGTGAGTGTTTAATTTTCTACTTTTTTCAGGGTTTCTCGCCATATTCTGGGTCCTACAGTGTGATTTTCTCATTTTCGAACTTTTTCAAGTTTTTTCGCAATTCTGAGTCCTACAGTGTGATTTTCTCATTTTCCACCTTTTTCAGATTTTTTCGCCATATTCGGGGTCCTTCAGTGTGAGTGTTTAATTTTCTACTTTTTCAGGGTTTCTCGCCATATTCTGGGTCCTACAGTGTGATTTTCTCATTTAGGATCTTTTTCAAGTTTTTTCGCAATTCTGAGTCCTACAGTGTGATTTACTCATTTTCCACCTTTTTCAGATTTTTTCGCCATATTCGGGGTCCTTCAGTGTGAGTTTTTAATTTTCTACTTTTTTCAGGGTTTCTCGCCATATTCTGTGTCCCTACAGTGCAATATTCCCATTTTCTACCCTTTTCAGGTTATTCGCCTTGTTCTGGGTCCTTCTGTTTGAGTTTTTAATTTTCTACTTTTTTCTGGTTTCTTGCCATATTCTGGGTACTATAGTGTGATTTTGTCATTTTCCATATTTTTCAGGTTTTCTTGGCATATTCTGGGTCCTTCAGTGGTGAGTTTTTAATTTTCCACTTGTTTCAGTGTTTCTTGGCATATTCTGGGTCCTATAGTGTGATTTTATCATTTTCACCTTTTTCAGGGTTTTATTGCCATATCCTAGGACCTTCAGTGGGAATTTTTAATTTTCCATTTTTTTCAGGTTTTCTTGCCATATTCCAGGTCTTTCAGTGTGAATTTTAAATTTTCCACGTTTTTCAGGTTTTCTCACAATATTCCTTGTCCTACAGTGTTAATTTTTATTTTTCCATATTTTTCAGTTTTTTTTTTTGTCATATTCTGGGTCCTTCAGTGTGAGTTTTTTATTTTCTTCGTTTTTCAGGTTTTTCTCTCCATATTCCGGGTTATTCATTGTGAGTTTTTAATTTTCCACGTTTTTCAGACTTTCTCAGCATATTTTGCGTCCTACAGTGTGAATTTTTAATTTTCCTCGTTTTTCAAGGATTCTTGCCATATTCTGGTCCTACAGTGTGAATTTTAATTTTCCATGTTTTTCAGTGTTTCTCGCCATGTTCTGGTTCCCACAGTGGGAATTTTCAATTTTCCACCTTTTTCAGGTTTGCTCGGCATATTCTGGGTCCTACTGTGTGAATTTTTAATTATCCACCTTTTTCAAGGTGTCTTGCCATATTCTGGTCCTACCCTGTGAATTTTTAATTTTCCATGTTTTTCACGGTTTCTTGCCATATTCTGATCCTACAGTGTGAATTTTTATTTTCCGTGTTTTTCAGGGTTTCTTTCCATTTTCTGGGTCCTATCACGTGTATTTTTAATTTTCCACGTTTTTCAGTGTTTCTCGCCATATTCTGGGTCCTACAGTGTGAATTTTCTATTTTCCAAGTTTTTCAGTGTTTCTCACCATATTCTGGGTAATACAGTGCGCATTTTTAATTTTCCACTTTTTCATGATTTATCACCATATTCTGGGTCCGACAATGTGAATTTTTAATTTTCACGTTTTTCAGGGTTTTTCGGCATATTCTGGTTCCTGCAGTGTAATTTTCTCATTTTCCATTTTTTTCAAGTTTTTTTCGTAATTCTGGGTCCTACAGTGTGATTTTCTCATTTTCCACCTTTTTCAGGTTTTCTCCCCATATTAGGGGTCCTTCAGTGTGAGTTTTATTTTTCTACTTTTTTCAGGGTTTCTCCCTATATTCTGGGTCCTACAGTGTGAATTTTTAATTTTTCAAGTTTTTAAGTTTTTTTCGTCATATTTGGGTCCTATAGTGTGATTTAATCATTTTCCACCTTTTTCAGATTTTCTCGGCATATTTTTGGTCCTAGAGTGTGAATTTTTAATTTCCCATGTTTTTCAAGGTTTCCTTCAATATTCTGGTCCTACAGTGTGAATTTTTAATTTTCCACGTTTTTCAGTGTTTCTTGCCATATTCTGGGTCCTACAGTGTGAATATTTAATTTTCCATGTTTTTCGGTTTTCTTGCCATATTCTTGGTCCTTCAGTGTGAGCTTTTAATCTATCTCGTTTTTAATGTTTTCTGGCCATATTCCTGGTCCTTCGGTGTAAATTTTTAATTTCCAACGTTTTTCAAGGTTTCTTGCCATATTCTGGTCCTACAGTGTGAATTTTTAATTCTCTACGTTTTTAAGATTTTTTCGTCATATTCAGGTTCCTACAGTGTGATTATTCTCATTTTCCATCTTTTTCAGGTTTTCTCACATATTCGGTGTCCTTCACTGTGAATTTTTAATTTTCTACTTTTTTCAGGGTTTCTCGCCATATTCTGGGTCCTTCAGTGTGTGTTTTTATTTTACTTGTTTTTCTGGTTTTCTCGCCATATTCCAGGTCCTTCAAATTGAATTTTTAATTTTCCACGTTTTTCAGTATTTCTCGCCATATTCTAAGTAATACAGTGTGATTTTTTAATTTTCCAATTTTTTCAGAGTTTTCTTGCCATAATCTGGGTCCTACAGTGTGAATTTTTAATTTTCACGTTTTTCTGGGTATCTTGGCATATTCTGGGTCCTGCAGTGTGATTTTCTCATTTTCCACATTTTTCAAGTTTTTTTTTCGTAATTCTGAGTCCTACAGTGTGATTTTCTCATTTTCCACCTTTTTCAGATTTTTTCGCCATATTCGGGGTCCTTCAGTGTGAGTTTTTAATTTTCTACTTTTTTCATGGTTTCTTGCTATATTCTGGGTCTACAGTGTGATTTTCTCATTTTGGAACTTTTTCAAGTTTTTTCGCAATTCTGAGTCCTACAGTGTGATTTTCTCATTTTCCACCTTTTTCAGATTTTTTCGCCATATTCGGGGTCCTTCAGTGTGAGTTTTTAATTTTCTACTTTTTTCAGGGTTTCTTGCCATATTCTGTGTCCTACAGTGCAATATTCCCATTTTCCACCCTTTCAGGTTTATTCGCCTTGTTCTGGGTCCTTCTGTTTGAGTTTTTAATTTTCTACTTTTTCTGGTTTTCTTGCCATATTCTGGGTACTATAGTGTGATTTTGTCATTTTCCATATTTTTCAGGTTTTCTTGGCATATTCTGGGTCCTTCAGTGGTGAGTTTTTAATTTTCCACTTGTTTCAGTGTTTCTTGGCATATTCTGGGTCCTATAGTGTGATTTTATCATTTTCCACCTTTTTCAGGGTTTTATTGCCATATCCTAGGACCTTCAGTGGGAATTTTTAATTTTCCATTTTTTCAGGTTTTCTCGCCATATTCCAGGTCTTTCAGTGTGAATTTTAAATTTTCCACGTTTTTCAGGTTTTCTCACAATATTCCTTGTCCTACAGTGTTAATTTTTATTTTTCCATATTTTTCAGTTTTTTTTTTTTGTCATATTCTGGGTCCTTCAGTGTGAGTTTTTTATTTTCCTCGTTTTTCAGGTTTTCTCTCCATATTCCGGGTTATTCATTGTGAGTTTTTAATTTTCCACGTTTTTCAGACTTTCTCAGCATATTTTGCGTCCTACAGTGTGAATTTTTAATTTTCCATGTTTTTCAGTGTTTCTCGCCATGTTCTGGTTCCCACAGTGGGAATTTTCAATTTTCCACCTTTTTCAGGTTTGCTCGGCATATTCTGGGTCCTACTGTGTGAATTTTTAATTATCCACCTTTTTCAAGGTGTCTTGCCATATTCTGGTCCTACCCTGTGAATTTTTAATTTTCCATGTTTTTCATGGTTTCTTGCCATATTCTGATCCTACAGTGTGAATTTTTATTTTCCGTGTTTTTCAGGGTTTCTTTCCATTTTCTGGGTCCTATCACGTGTATTTTTAATTTTCCACGTTTTTCAGTGTTTCTCGCCATATTCTGGATCCTAAAGTGTGAATTTTCTATTTTCCAAGTTTTTCAGTGTTTCTCACCATATTCTGGGTAATACAGTGCGCATTTTTAATTTTCCACTTTTTTCATGATTATCACCATATTCTGGGTCCGACAATGTGAATTTTTAATTTTCACGTTTTTCAGGGTTTTTCGGCATATTCTGGTTCCTGCAGTGTAATTTTCTCATTTTCCATTTTTTTCAAGTTTTTTTCGTAATTCTGGGTCCTACAGTGTGATTTTCTCATTTTCCACATTTTTCAGGTTTTCTCCCCATATTAGGGGTCCTTCAGTGTGAGTTTTATTTTTCTACTTTTTTCAGGGTTTCTCCCTATATTCTGGGTCCTACAGTGTGAATTTTTAATTTTTCAAGTTTTAAGTTTTTTTCGTCATATTTGGGTCCTATAGTGTGATTTAATCATTTTCCACCTTTTTCAGGTTTTCTCGGCATATTTTTGGTCCTAGAGTGTGAATTTTTAATTTCCCATGTTTTTCAAGGTTTCCTTCAATATTCTGGTCCTACAGTGTGAATTTTTAATTTTCCACGTTTTTCAGTGTTTCTTGCCATATTCTGGGTCCTACAGTGTGAATATTTAATTTTCCATGTTTTTCGGTTTTCTTGCCATATTCTTGGTCCTTCAGTGTGAGTTTTTAATCTATCTCGTTTTTAATGTTTTCTGGCCATATTCCTGGTCCTTCGGTGTAAATTTTTAATTTCCAACGTTTTTCAAGGTTTCTTGCCATATTCTGGTCCTACAGTGTGAATTTTTAATTCTCTACGTTTTTAAATTTTTTTCGTCATATTCAGGTTCCTACAGTGTGATTATTCTCATTTTCCATCTTTTTCAGGTTTTCTCGCCATATTCGGTGTCCTTCACTGTGAATTTTTAATTTTCTACTTTTTTCAGGGTTTCTCGCCATATTCTGGGTCCTTCAGTGTGTGTTTTTATTTTACTTGTTTTTCTGGTTTTCTCGCCATATTCCAGGTCCTTTAAATTGAATTTTTAATTTTCCACGTTTTTCAGTATTTCTCGCCATATTCTAAGTAATACAGTGTGATTTTTTAATTTTCCACTTTTTTCAGAGTTTCTTGCCATAATCTGGGTCCTACAGTGTGAATTTTTAATTTCACGTTTTTCTGGGTATCTTGGCATATTCTGGGTCCTGCAGTGTGATTTTCTCATTTTCCACATTTTTCAAGTTTTTTTTCGTAATTCTGAGTCCTACAGTGTGATTTTCTCATTTTCCACCTTTTTCAGATTTTTTCGCCATATTCGGGGTCCTTCAGTGTGAGTTTTTAATTTTCTACTTTTTTCAGGGTTTCTCGCTATATTCTGGTCCTACAGTGTGATTTTCTCATTTTGGAACTTTTTCAAGTTTTTTCGCAATTCTGAGTCCTACAGTGTGATTTTCTCATTTTCCACCTTTTTCAGATTTTTTCGCCATATTCGGGGTCCTTCAGTGTGAGTTTTTAATTTTCTACTTTTTTCAGAGTTTCTTGCCATATTCTGTGTCCTACAGTGCAATATTCCCATTTTCCACCCTTTTCAGGTTTATTCGCCTTGTTCTGGGTCCTTCTGTTTGAGTTTTTAATTTTCTACTTTTTTCTGGTTTTCTTGCCATATTCTGGGTACTATAGTGTGATTTTGTCATTTTCCATATTTTTCAGGTTTTCTTGGCATATTCTGGGTCCTTCAGTGGTGAGTTTTTAATTTTCCACTTGTTTCAGTGTTTCTTGGCATATTCTGGGTCCTATAGTGTGATTTTATCATTTTCCACCTTTTTCAGGGTTTTATTGCCATATCCTAGGACCTTCAGTGGGAATTTTTAATTTTCCATTTTTTCAGGTTTCTCGCCATATTCCAGGTCTTTCAGTGTGAATTTTAAATTTTCCACGTTTTTCAGGTTTTCTCACAATATTCCTTGTCCTACAGTGTTAATTTTTATTTTTCCATATTTTTCAGTTTTTTTTTTTGTCATATTCTTGGTCCTTCAGTGTGAATTTTTTATTTTCCTCGTTTTCCAGGTTTTCTCTCCATATTCCGGGTTATTCATTGTGAGTTTTTAATTTTCCACGTTTTTCAGACTTTCTCAGCATATTTTGCGTCCTACAGTGTGAATTTTTAATTTTCCTCGTTTTTCAAAGATTCTTGCCATATTCTGGTCCTACAGTGTGAATTTTTAATTTTCCATGTTTTTCAGTGTTTCTCGCCATGTTCTGGGTCCCACAGTGGAATTTTCAATTTTCCACCTTTTTCAGGTTTGCTCGGCATATTCTGGGTCCTACTGTCGTGAATTTTTAATTATCCACCTTTTTCAAGGTGTCTTGCCATATTCTGGTCCTACCCTGTGAATTTTTAATTTTCCATGTTTTTCACGGTTTCTTGCCATATTCTGATCCTACAGTGTGAATTTTTATTTTCCGTGTTTTTCAGGGTTTCTTTCCATTTTCTGGGTCCTATCACGTGTATTTTTAATTTTCCACGTTTTTCAGTGTTTCTCGCCATATTCTGGGTCCTACAGTGTGAATTTTCTATTTTCCAAGTTTTTCAGTGTTTCTCACCATATTCTGGGTAATACAGTGCGCATTTTTAATTTTCCACTTTTTTCATGATTTATCACCATATTCTGGGTCCGACAATGTGAATTTTTAATTTTCACGTTTTTCAGGGTTTTTCGGCATATTCTGGTTCCTGCAGTGTAATTTTCTCATTTTCCATTTTTTTCAAGTTTTTTTCGTAATTCTGGGTCCTACAGTGTGATTTTCTCATTTTCCACCTTTTTTCAGGTTTTCTCCCCATATTAGGGGTCCTTCAGTGTGAGTTTTATTTTCTACTTTTTTTCAGGGTTTCTCCCTATATTCTGGGTCCTACAGTGTGAATTTTTAATTTTTCAAGTTTTTAAGTTTTTTTCGTCATATTTGGGTCCTATAGTGTGATTTAATCATTTTCCACCTTTTTCAGGTTTTCTCGGCATATTTTTGGTCCTAGAGTGTGAATTTTTAATTTCCCATGTTTTTCAAGGTTTCCTTCAATATTCTGGTCCTACAGTGTGAATTTTTAATTTTCCACGTTTTTCAGTGTTTCTTGCCATATTCTGGGTCCTACAGTGTGAATATTTAATTTTCCATATTTTTCGGTTTTCTTGCCATATCCTTGGTCCTTCAGTGTGAGTTTTTAATCTATCTCGTTTTTAATGTTTTCTGGCCATATTCCTGGTCCTTCGGTGTAAATTTTTAATTTCCAACGTTTTTCAAGGTTTCTTGCCATATTCTGGTCCTACAGTGTGAATTTTTAATTCTCTACGTTTTTAAGTTTTTTTGTCATATTCAGGTTCCTACAGTGTGATTACTCTCATTTTCCATCTTTTTCAGGTTTTCTCGCCATATTCGGTGTCCTTCACTGTGAATTTTTAATTTTCTACTTTTTTCAGGGTTTCTCGCCATATTCTGGGTCCTTCAGTGTGCGTTTTTATTTTACTTGTCTTTCTGGTTTTCTCGCCATATTCCAGGTCCTTCAATGTGAATTTTTAATTTTCCACGTTTTTCAGTATTTCTCGCCATATTCTAAGTAATACAGTGTGAATTTTTAATTTTCCATTTTTTTCAGAGTTTCTTCCCATAATCTGGGTCCTACAGTGTGAATTTTTAATTTTCACGATTTTCTGGGTATCTTGGCATATTCTGGGTCCTGCAGTGTGATTTTCTCATTTTCCACATTTTTCAGGTTTTTTTTCGTAATTCTGAGTCCTACAGTGTGATTTCCTCATTTTCCACCTTTTTCAGATTTTTTCGCCATATTCGGGGTCCTTCAGTGTGAGTGTTTAATTTTCTACTTTTTTCAGGGTTTCTCGCCATATTCGGGGTCCTACAGTGTGATTTTCTCATTTTTGAACTTTTTTAAGTTTTTTCGCAATTCTGAGTTCTACAGTGTGATTTTCTCATTTTCCACCTTTTTCAGATTTTTTTCGCCATATTCGGGGTCCTTCAGTGTGAGTGTTTAATTTTCTACTTTTTTCAGGGTTTCTCGCCATATTCTGGGTCCTACAGTGTGATTTTCTCATTTTCGAACTTTTTCAAGTTTTTTCCCAATTCTGAGTCCTACGGTGTGATTTTCTCATTTTCCACCTTTTTCAGATTTTTTCGCCATATTCGGGGTCCTTCAGTGTGAGTTTTTAATTTTCTACTTTTTTCAGGGTTTCTCGCCATATTCTGTGTCCTACAGTGCAATATTCCCATTTTCCACCCTTTTCAGGTTTATTCGCCTTGTTCTGGGTCCTTCAGTTTGAGTTTTTAATTTTCTACTTTTTTCTGGTTTTCTTGCCATATTCTGGGCACTATAGTGTGATTTTGTCATTTTCCATATTTTTCAGGTTTTCTTGGCATATTCTGGGTCCTTCAGTGGTGAGTTTTTAATTTTCCACTTGTTTCAGTGTTTCTTGGCATATTCTGGGTCCTATAGTGTGATTTTATTATTTTCCACCTTTTTCAGGGTTTTATTGCCATATCCTAGGACCTTCAGTGGGAATTTTTAATTTTCCATTTTTTTCATGTTTTCTCGCCATATTCCAGGTCTTTCAGTGTGAATTTTAAATTTTCCACGTTTTTCAGGTTTTCTCACAATATTCCTTGTCCTACAGTGTTAATTTTTATTTTTCTATATTTTTCAGTTTTTTTTTTTTCATATTCTGGGTCCTTCAGTGTGAGTTTTTTATTTTCCTCGTTTTTCAGGTTTTCTCTCCATATTCCGGGTTATTCATTGTGAGTTTTTAATTTTCCACGTTTTTCAGACTTTCTCAGCATATTTTGCGTCCTACAGTGTGAATTTTTAATTTTCCTCGTTTTTCAAGGATTCTTGCCATATTCTGGTCCTACAGTGTGAATTTTTAATTTTCCATGTTTTTCAGTGTTTCTCGCCATGTTCTGGGTCCCACAGTGGGAATTTTCAATTTTCCACCTTTTTCAGGTTTGCTCGGCATATTCTGGGTCCTACTGTGTGAATTTTTAATTATCCACCTTTTTCAAGGTGTCTTGCCATATTCGGTCCTACCCTGTGAATTTTTAATTTTCCATGTTTTTCACGGTTTCTTGCCATATTCTGATCCTACAGTGTGAATTTTTATTTTCCGTGTTTTTCAGGGTTTCTTTCCATTTTCTGGGTCCTATCACGTGTATTTTTAATTTTCCACGTTTTTCAGTGTTTCTCGCCATATTCTGGGTCCTACAGTGTGAATTTTCTATTTTCCAAGTTTTTCAGTGTTTCTCACCATATTCTGGGTAATACAGTGCGCATTTTTAATTTTCCACTTTTTTCATGATTTATCACCATATTCTGGGTCCGACAATGTGAATTTTTAATTTTCACGTTTTTCAGGGTTTTTCGGCATATTCTGGTTCCTGCAGTGTAATTTTCTCATTTTCCATTTTTTTCAAGTTTTTTTCGTAATTCTGGGTCCTACAGTGTGATTTTCTCATTTTCCACCTTTTTCAGGTTTTCTCCCCATATTAGGGGTCCTTCAGTGTGAGTTTTATTTTTCTACTTTTTTTCAGGGTTTCTCCGTATATTCTGGGTCCTACAGTGTGAATTTTTAATTTTTCAAGTTTTTAAGTTTTTTTCGTCATATTTGGGTCCTATAGTGTGATTTAATCATTTTCCACCTTTTTCAGGTTTTCTCGGCATATTTTTGGTCCTAGAGTGTGAATTTTTAATTTCCCATGTTTTTCAAGGTTTCCTTCAATATTCTGGTCCTACAGTGTGAATTTTTAATTTTCCACGTTTTTCAGTGTTTCTTGCCATATTCTGGGTCCTACAGTGTGAATATTTAATTTTCCATGTTTTTCGGTTTTCTTGCCATATTCTTGGTCCTTCAGTGTGAGTTTTTAATCTATCTCGTTTTTAATGTTTTCTGGCCATATTCCTGGTCCTTCGGTGTAAATTTTTAATTTCCAACGTTTTTCAAGGTTTCTTGCCATATTCTGGTCCTACAGTGTGAATTTTTAATTCTCTACGTTTTTAAGTTTTTTTTGTCATATTCAGGTTCCTACAGTGTGATTATTCTCATTTTCCATCTTTTTCAGGTTTTCTCGCCATATTCGGTGTCCTTCACTGTGAATTTTTAATTTTCTACTTTTTTCAGGGTTTCTCGCCATATTCTGGGTCCTTCAGTGTGCGTTTTTATTTTAATTGTCTTTCTGGTTTTCTCGCCATATTCCAGGTCCTTCAATGTGAATTTTTAATTTTCCACGTTTTTCAGTATTTCTCGCCATATTCTAAGTAATACAGTGTGATTTTTTAATTTTCCACTTTTTTCAGAGTTTCTTGCCATAATCTGGGTCCTACAGTGTGAATTTTTAATTTTCTACTTTTTTCAGGGTTTCTCGCCATATTCTGGGTCCTTCAGTGTGCGTTTTTATTTTACTTGTCTTTCTGGTTTTCTCGCCATATTCCAGGTCCTTCAATGTGAATTTTTAATTTTCCACGTTTTTCAGTATTTCTCGCCATATTCTAAGTAATACAGTGTGATTTTTTAATTTTCCACTTTTTTCAGAGTTTCTTGCCATAATCTGGGTCCTACAGTGTGAATTTTTAATTTTCACATTTTTCTGGGTATCTTGGCATATTCTGGGTCCTGCAGTTGAAAGAGTTAATTACTGGACACCTGAACTCTCCATGAACTCTTCAGCTCAGAGTTCTCTTACCCCTCCCATCCAGAGATAGTTCCCGGAGCACTCCTGAACTTTTTACCCCAAGGTACCCCCTCCCAATTGGAAACTGCTCCAGGAACATTTTTTAGATAAGGGGTCTCCTGGAAAAAACCTAGTCCTACCCCTCCCAACTGAAGACTATGCCAAGAACATTTTTGAGATAGGGGCCTCCTGGTACTGTCCCAGAATGTTCCAATAGATCGAGTACATTGCCAAAATATAGGACACGACCCCTTGGTTATGTAAAGCCCCTTGGCAGAACACCTTGGTGACGTAAAACTTGTACTTTTTACCTGGCTATTTCCTATAAAAGCTTGTGAAAAGTTTGGGCTAATTGCCGAATCTCCTCTGCGAGTTTCGACCCCAGATATCTGGTATATGTGCTTTTTATGTTCTTTCTTGTCATTGCTTTATTAAATCTTACTCTCTATACATCTTAAGTTCGGTCTCAGTGTCTTCTTGGGTGCGCGGCTGACCCGAGGCTTGAGTAAGTGCCTCCCTTTGGGAGTTTTTGAGTCTTTCATTTGGTGCATTGGCCGGGAATCAGCGCGACTACCCAGAAGTCCTGGACCCACTCAGAAGTAAGATTTACTGTTCTGCTTTGGTCTGGTGTCTGTGTTCTGTTAATTTCTGAGAGGCCAGGAAGGCCATTCTGTATGAGCGATCGCTGTTCTGGTTTTGCGTGACGCTCTGTGCTCAGTAGGAGCACCAGAGATCGCACTCCGGGAGGGAATGCGAAGTGGGTAAGGAGCAGACGTGCCCAGGTGCCCACCGTCCGTTCTGCCCCTGGGAGACGTCCCAGGTGAGATAGGGGAGGACTAAGGACGCTTAGTGGACCCCTCTGTGCGAGATCGTGGGTTCGAGTCCCACCTCGTGCTTCAGGTCGCGAGATCGTGGGTTCGAGTCCCACCTCGTGCTTTGGTTTTTTTCTTTTTGTCTCAGTCTCGTGTCTGCTTTTGTCGTGTCCACTCTTGTTGTGTCTGCTATTAATCTAGAAATGGGACAATCTGCTGGGTGTGTAGGTGTGGAACTGCTGCATTTGTGTATTCTGAGATTGTGGGTTTATTCTGGCAGTGGCTGTGAGAGGACGACTGTCTATGGCCTCACGGTCGGCACCCCAAAAGAGATGTTCCAAGGGAGACCCTGGAAGGAGTGCCCAGGGTACAGAACAGTCAAAAAGACCTGGCTGTTGCCTGGCAGAGTGAAAAAGAGAGAGAATGTTCTCTCTGCCAGAGCGGGAGTGGATGTAGAATCCCACCCCTATCAGGAAAAAGAGTCAATGTAGAATCCGACCCCGTCAGAAAAAAGTGTTTGGCTGGTTGTGTAAGTCCAGGCGTGGACGAGTGTGCTTGTTTGTGGCCACATGACAAGACTGTGTGTGTGTGTGTGTGTGTTAACCCTTTGTCGACTGTAGACTTGGACTGACGTCAGGACAAAATTTGTCAGCAATGGTTTTAAAAAAGGAAAAAAAAGAGAAAAAAGAACCATCAGGCCGGTCTTGCCCACCGCGCTCTCGGCGAGGCAGTGCCAGCGGCTCGCAGCGGGCGGGCAGCGCCGGCCAGCCTGGCTGCGGGGCCATCGTGGGGCAAGACCAGCTGCCACCGGCCGACAGGGGCAGCACACGGTCCGCACTCGGCTGGGGAGCCCCAGGCTGCTCAAAAGAGCTCTGAAATGCAGAGCTGGGCTAAAGATTTCCGGCTTTGGTGGCGCAGTTAGGGCTTTGATAGCAGCAGTGGTGCTGAGGTTCTGGCTTCTGCAGGCACGGCAGAAGCAGAGGCTGTCTGTGCCTCGAGTTGTGAAATGCTGATAGTGAGTGCAGCGGCCTGCCGGCCCCCGCCTGCCGGTCCCGGAGTGGCCGTGAAGCCTGCCACAGCTGGGGAGGGGCCGACTACAGCCGCCGTCCCTCCTTTGGCCCCCCCAGAGTCTGCCCGCACTCCCTTGTGCCTGCCTGGCTGCGTGCTCCCTCCCCAAAGACAGTGCAGAGAGCACAGGGCGTCTATCAGGTAGTTAAATAGTTAAATTGCTGCCTCTGCCTGCCTGCCAGCGTTTGTTTGCCACTCCCAGGAGTTTACGCTGCATTCCGGCGCGCAGCGGAGACTCGGCGCTGGGCTCTTCACGTCAAAGGATTTGTTTTCAGCCTTTGCCTGCCTCTTGGGTGGAAGAAAGGCTCATTCTCCTGCCCCCTGTATCCTGTCTCTTGTTAACAGAAAAAAAAAATTGTGTTCATTTTGAAATATCAGTGGTCTGATGTGAAAACTGCACTCCCTTCTCTGCCCCATGTGTTTTCTCTTCTCAGGCACTGCCTGAGCTGTGTGAGTTTGTTCTAAGCTCCGGTGAGGGAGACATACAAGGTAAGGAGCACCTGACTGCCAGGCTCTGTTGAGGGTCTCATGTCTGTGGGACTAGAAAAATGTCCCATCAATCTGACCTAGGTTATGAAAAGTTACAAAAGTTAAGAGAAAGATAGAGGTCTGCAAAAAAGAATTGAGAGCAAAGCTTCAGCAGACTCAAAAAAATAGGTTAACAGTAAAAAGAGGTAAACTATGAAAAAGCTAAGTGACAGAATATAGATGTAATAATTAGATCCATTGCAGTTAAGAAACAGGAGCAAAGAGAGATAAACGACAAAGACTAGAACCTAGCAAAGTGACACTTGCTAATAATACTAGCACTTAGAGATGATCTGTAAGAAATAAGGAGTCAGAAAATTTTTAAAAGAAGATAAGAGAAATAAAATGCTGGTCACAAGAGTTAGGGAAGCAAGAAAACTTAGTACCTGGCAACAAAAAAGAAAGCTTTTGGCCAAGGATCAGAGTGTTTGCTGTTGAAAAAGAAGAACACTGGGTGAGAGACTGTCCTAACAAAAAGAAGAGGAGCCCCCCCCCTCCTCAAGACAAAACCCTTCACCTGTTCGTAGCTAGAAATAAAGAGATAGAAGAAGGGGTGTTAACACAGAAGCTGAGTCCTTAAAAGAGACCGGTGGTCTACCTGTTGATGCAACTAAAAAGAGACTGTGTTTTCATATTCCTCCACTAACCAATGCAAAGCAAGTTTAAAAGGTTCCTGGACGCTACAGGTCTTTGCGAACTGTGGATTCCAGGTTTTGCTGCATTAAAAAGATAAACAGCCCCTCGTATAAGAAATAAAAAACAACCTTGGATGGCCTTAGATGCTATTGAGACTGCCCTAATGTTGTCCCTAACTTTGGGACTCCTAAATGTGACTGAGAACAAAAGTATTGCCAAAGAGGTTCTTACTCAGAAATTGGGACCCTAAAAGACCAGTGGCACTTGAAAAATTAGACCTGGTGACTGAGGGATGGCCTGCTTGTCTGCATATAGTGGCTTCTGGTCAGGGACACATGATTCAATTGTTTCCCTGGCTGATGGACACATTATTAGAGCTTTTTTTGACAGAACAAGTGACTTTTGCTTCCCCTGCTAACCTGCTGAGTCTTCACCTACTCATCGAAGGAACTTTGGCTCAGAAGGCTGAACTCCTGGCGCTAACCCAAGCCCTGCGGTTGGCTGAAGGCAGAGACATCAAAGACAAAGAAAAAATTCTGGCCCTCCTAGAAGCTCCTGAATGAACTGGGTGAGTTGGGATATCGGGTATCGGCTAAGAAAGCTCAGCTATGTCGTACCGAGGTGCCGACGACGGAAAGCGGTGGCTCACCGAAGCCAAGGAAAAGGCTGTGATGCTGATCCCAACCCCCACCACCCCGCGCCACGTGAGTTTCTGGGAACGGTGGGCTTTTGCAGATTCTGGACTAAAGAAAAAGTCCCATTCACCTGGACTGAGGAACACCAAAAAGCCTTTGACAGCATAAAGGCAGCCTTGCTTGCAGCCCCCGCTCTGGCTTTGCCAGATCTGACTAAGCCTTTTACCCTACACGGATGACAGTAGCCTCATGGTTAAAGGTAAGCGGAAGGCGGGGACAGCAGTGCAGCAGTGGACAAAAAGCAGGTGATCTAGGCCAGCAGCCTCCCTAAAGAGACTTCAGCCCAAAAAGCTGAACTTGTGGTTTTGATACAAGCTTTATAAATGACACTGACAGCGGGTATGCTTTTGCCACTGTATGGAACAATATGCAGACAAAGAAAGCTGTTGACATCTGCAGAAAAAGACGTTCTCAATATGGATAAATGATACTGCTCACATAGTCATCAAGAAGACTATTAAAGAAAATTTTTTTCCAAGGTTCAGAGTGCCAAAAGCAATAGTTGCCCAGGTAAGTCAGGGTGTGGCCAAGCATTTAGAGGTCAAATAAAAATTACATTGTGTGTATAGACCTCAGAGCTCAGGATAGATAAAAATTAGTTTAAAACTCTAAGACGGACCTTGACAAAATTAATCGTGGAGACTGGCATGGACTTGGTGTTCCTTCCCTATGTCCTATCTCTTGATTCAGTTTTACTCTGTTTAAGATCCTTTATGAAACTCCTATGCCCATCATAGTCTCAAATGGTGTGTTTAAACCTATGTTGTTAATAATGCTCTGTATGCTAAGTTAAAAGGGCTTGCAGGTGGTACAGAAAAAAAGTCTGGTCACAACTGGTTACAGTGAACGAGCTGGATATCCCAAGGACATCTCACCAGTTCCAGCCAGAGATCTGATCTACGTGCACCTGCGTCATGCCCAGACCCTAACTAAATTAGTTATTGAGACTGGCGGTAAAGACTGGGTGACCCTCCTTCCCTTTGTGCTTCTCAGAGTCCGAAACACACCTGGACGTTTTACTTCTTTGACTGAGTCTAGCAGGATATTGGATCCCTGTGTTGACTCTTTCTCACCCTCTGCTCTGTTTACCCATTTAAAGGCCTTGGAGGTTGTCAGAACACAGATCTGGGACCAGATCAAAGAAGCTCATGCACCTGAGACTACAGCAGTTCGGTCCTTGTCAGATGACATCGCACTGGCGCTCTTGAGCCTCGGTGGAAAGGACCATATCTGATATTGTTAACAACTCCACGCCTCCCACGTCAAGAAGGCTCCTAGCCAGGGTAGAGGCAACCATGAAGACAACTGGACGGTGGCAACTACTGACAATCCTCTTAAACTTCGTTTGTGTCGTGGGGGCCACCCTAAGCCTAGGGAACGACAACCCTCTTGCCCCGATTCAACAGTCATGGGAAGTGCTTAATGGGGAGGGAAACATTGTATGGGCAATCACTGCAGCACATCCCCCTTGGACTTGGTGGCCTGATCTCACACCTGACATTTGTAAGTTAGTAGCAGGATCTCCCAATTGGGACCTCCCTGACCATACTGATCTTAGTAACCCACCCCCTGAACAGCGGTGTGTTTCAGGTGGAATAGGGAACATGTATGGGTGTTCAGGGCAGTTCTACCGAGCTAATCTTAGAGCTGCACAGTTTTATGTTTGCCCTGGTCAGGGTCAAAACAAAGAGCTTCAACAAAAATGTGGGGGGGCATCAGATTATTTCTGTGGCAAATGGACATGTGAAACGACAGGGGATGCCTACTGGAAGCCTTCCTCTGACTGGGATCTAATCACGGTAAAACGAGGTAGTGGTTATGATAAGCCATATCAAGGAGAAAGAGATCCCCATAAATATCCAAACTATGGCGACCTCCATCCAGATGAGGCCGCCATAGGAGCTTATGGGTGTGCTACTGAAAACAGCCCCCCAGGACCATGCAAAGGTAAATACTGCAACCCCCTACTTATAAAATTCACTGAAAAAGGAAAACAAAATCGTTTAAGTTGGCTTAAAGGAAATAAGTGGGGTTGGCGTGTATCCAGTCCACCGAGAGACCCTGGGTTCATTTTTACAATCAGGCTGACTGTGACAGAACAGGGTCCCCCAATAGTACCAGCTCCCCCACAAGTCCCGGCTGTACCAGCTCCACCAACTCCACAGCCCAGAACAGTGAGACCTTCCCTATCGACCTTAGTTTCCCCACCGCCCCTAGATACAAAAAGCCGTCTGGTCAGTCTAGTTCAAGGAGCTTTTTTGGCGTTGAATAGGACTAATCCTAATATGACTCAATCATGTTGGTTATGCTATGACTCTAGGCCCCCTTATTATGAAGGAATTGCTCAGATCAGGACTTATAATACTACTTCAGATCATTCTCAATGCCTTTGGGGAGAAAACAGAAAGCTGACTCTGGAAGCAGTTTCAGGAAGTGGACTCTGTTTAGGCCAGACACCTCAGGATAAACGGCACCTTTGTAATCAGACCCAGAACATCCAGCCTAGCAAAAGTGGTCAGTATCTGGTGCCTCCCATAGACACAGTATGGGCTTGCAATACCGGTCTCACTCCTTGTGTATCTCTATCTGTTTTTAATAGTTCCAAAGACTTCTGCATTTTAGTTCAGCTTATTCCTAGACTCCTGTATCATGATGATAGCTCCTTTTTAGATAGGTTTGATCATCGGGTCCGCTGGAGAAGAGAGCCCATTACCTTAACCCTGGCAGTACTTTTAGGATTGGGAGTAGCAGCAGGAGTAGGTACAGGGACCGCTGCCTTAATTCAGACCCCCCAATACTATGAAGAATTACGTACAGCTATGGACATTGATATTAGAACTATAGAACAGTCTATAACTAAATTAGAAGAATCTTTAACTTCCCTGTCTGAAGTAGTGCTGCAAAACAGGAGGGGATTAGACTTATTGTTCCTTAAAGAAGGAGGACTTTGTGCTGCCCTAAAAGAAGAATGTTGTTTTTATGTTGATCATTCAGGAGTAATCAAAGACTCTATGGCCAGACTTAGAGAACGCCTAGATATGCGTAAAAGAGAGAGAGAAAGCCAACAAGGATGGTTCGAAAGCTGGTTTAATAAGTCCCCTTGGCTTACCACTCTCCTCTCCACCATAGCAGGACCCTTAATTATACTTATGCTTTTGCTTATTTTTGGCCCCTGCATTCTTAATAAGTTAGTGGCTTTTGTCAGAGAAAGAATAAATACAGTGCAAGTTATGGTATTAAGGCAACAATATCGGGTCCTTCAGGAAGCCGGTACCCAGCTCTAAGATTAGAGCTTGTCCCTAAAAGAAGGGGGGAATGAAAGAGTTAATTACTGGACACCTGAACTCTCCATGAACTCTTCAGCTCAGAGTTCTCTTACCCCTCCCATCCAGAGATAGTTCCCGGAGCACTCCTGAACTTTTTACCCCAAGGTACCCCCTCCCAATTGGAAACTGCTCCAGGAACATTTTTTAGATAAGGGGTCTCCTGGAAAAAACCTAGTCCTACCCCTCCCAACTGAAGACTATGCCAAGAACATTTTTGAGATAGGGGCCTCCTGGTACTGTCCCAGAATGTTCCAATAGATCGAGTACATTGCCAAAATATAGGACACGACCCCTTGGTTATGTAAAGCCCCTTGGCAGAACACCTTGGTGACGTAAAACTTGTACTTTTTACCTGGCTATTTCCTATAAAAGCTTGTGAAAAGTTTGGGCTAATTGCCGAATCTCCTCTGCGAGTTTCGACCCCAGATATCTGGTATATGTGCTTTTTATGTTCTTTCTTGTCATTGCTTTATTAAATCTTACTCTCTATACATCTTAAGTTCGGTCTCAGTGTCTTCTTGGGTGCGCGGCTGACCCGAGGCTTGAGTAAGTGCCTCCCTTTGGGAGTTTTTGAGTCTTTCACAGTGTGATTTTCTCATTTTCCACATTTTTCAAGTTTTTTTTTCGTAATTCTGAGTCCTACAGTGTGTTTTTCTCATTTTCCACCTTTTTCAGATTTTTTCGCCATATTCGGGGTCCTTCAGTGTGAGTGTTTAATTTTCTACTTTTCTCAGGGTTTCTCGCCATATTCTGGGTCCTACAGTGTGATTTTCTCATTTTCGAACTTTTTCAAGTTTTTTCGCAATTCTGAGTCCTACAGTGTGATTTTCTCATTTTCCACCTTTTTCAGATTTTTTCGCCATATTCGGGGTCCTTCAGTGTGAGTTTTTAATTTTCTACTTTTTTCAGGGTTTCTCGCCATATTCTGTGTCCTACAGTGCAATATTCCCATTTTCCACCCTTTTCAGGTTTATGCGCCTTGTTCTGGGTCCTTCAGTTTGAGTTTTTAATTTTCTACTTTTTTCTGGTTTTCTTGCCATATTCTGGGTACTATAGTGTCATTTTGTCATTTTCCATATTTTTCAGGTTTTCTTGGCATATTCTGGGTCCTTCAGTGGTGAGTTTTTAATTTTCCACTTGTTTCAGTGTTTCTTGGCATATTCTGGGTCCTATAGTGTGATTTTATCATTTTCCACCTTTTTCAGGGTTTTATTGCCATATCCTAGGACCTTCAGTGGGAATTTTTAATTTTCCATTTTTTTCAGGTTCTCTCGCCATATTCCAGGTCTTTCAGTGTGAATTTTAAATTTTCCACGTTTTTCAGGTTTTCTCACAATATTCCTTGTTCTACAGTGTTAATTTTTATTTTTCCATATTTTACAGGTTTTTTTTTTGTCATATTCTGGGTCCTTCAGTGTGAGTTTTTTATTTTCCTCGTTTTTCAGGTTTTCTCTCCATATCCGGGTTATTCCTTGTGAGTTTTTAATTTTCCACGTTTTTCAGACTTTCTCAGCATATTTTGCGTCCTACAGTGTGAATTTTTAATTTTCCTCGTTTTTCAAGGATTCTTGCCATATTCTGGTCCTACAGTGTGAATTTTTAATTTTCCATGTTTTTCAGTGTTTCTCGCCATGTTCTGGGTCCCACAGTGGGAATTTTCAATTTTCCACCTTTTTCAGGTTTGCTCGGCATATTCTGGGTCCTACTGTGTGAATTTTTAATCATCCACCTTTTTCAAGGTGTCTTGCCATATTCTGGTCCTACCCTGTGAATTTTTAATTTTCCATGTTTTTCACGGTTTCTTGCCATATTCTGATCCTACAGTGTGAATTTTTATTTTCCGTGTTTTTCAGGGTTTCTTTCCATTTTCTGGGTCCTATCACGTGTATTTTTAATTTTCCACGTTTTTCAGTGTTTCTCGCCATATTCTGGGTCCTACAGTGTGAATTTTCTATTTTCCAAGTTTTTCAGTGTTTCTCACCATATTCTGGGTAATACAGTGCGCATTTTTAATTTTCCACTTTTTTCATGATTTATCACCATATTCTGGGTCCGACAATGTGAATTTTTAATTTTCACGTTTTTCAGGGTTTTTCGGCATATTCTGGTTCCTGCAGTGTAATTTTCTCATTTTCCATTTTTTTCAAGTTTTTTTCGTAATTCTGGGTCCTACAGTGTGATTTTCTCATTTTCCACCTTTTTCAGGTTTTCTCCCCATATTAGGGGTCCTTCAGTGTGAGTTTTATTTTTCTACTTTTTTTCAGGGTTTCTCCCTATATTCTGGGTCCTACAGTGTGAATTTTTAATTTTTCAAGTTTTTAAGTTTTTTTCGTCATATTTGGGTCCTATAGTGTGATTTAATCATTTTCCACCCTTTTCAGGTTTTCTCGGCATATTTTTGGTCCTAGAGTGTGAATTTTTAATTTCCCATGTTTTTCAAGGTTTCCTTCAATATTCTGGTCCTACAGTGTGAATTTTTAATTTTCCACGTTTTTCAGTGTTTCTTGCCATATTCTGGGTCCTACAGTGTGAATATTTAATTTTCCATGTTTTTCGGTTTTCTTGCCATATTCTTGGTCCTTCAGTGTGAGTTTTTAATCTATCTCGTTTTTAATGTTTTCTGGCCATATTCCTGGTCCTTCGGTGTAAATTTTTAATTTCCAACGTTTTTCAAGGTTTCTTGCCATATTCTGGTCCTACAGTGTGAATTTTTAATTCTCTACGTTTTTAAGTTTTTTTGTCATATTCAGGTTCCTACAGTGTGATTACTCTCATTTTCCATCTTTTTCAGGTTTTCTCGCCATATTCGGTGTCCTTCACTGTGAATTTTTAATTTTCTACTTTTTTCAGGGTTTCTCGCCATATTCTGGGTCCTTCAGTGTGCGTTTTTATTTTACTTGTCTTTCTGGTTTTCTCGCCATATTCCAGGTCCTTCAATGTGAATTTTTAATTTTCCACGTTTTTCAGTATTTCTCGCCATATTCTAAGTAATACAGTGTGAATTTTTAATTTTCCATTTTTTTCAGAGTCTTCCCATAATCTGGGTCCTACAGTGTGAATTTTTAATTTTCACGTTTTTCTGGGTATCTTGGCATATTCTGGGTTCTGCAGTGTGATTTTCTCATTTTCCACATTTTTCAGGTTTTTTTTTTCGTAATTCTGAGTCCTACAGTGTGATTTCCTCATTTTCCACCTTTTTCAGATTTTTTCGCCATATTCGGGGTCCTTCAGTGTGAGTGTTTAATTTTCTACTTTTTTCAGGGTTTCTCGCCATATTCTGGGTCCTACAGTGTGATTTTCTCATTTTCGAACTTTTTCAAGTTTTTTCCCAATTCTGAGTCCTACGGTGTGATTTTCTCATTTTCCACCTTTTTCAGATTTTTTCGCCATATTCGGGGTCCTTCAGTGTGAGTTTTTAATTTTCTACTTTTTTCAGGGTTTCTCGCCATATTCTGTGTCCTACAGTGCAATATTCCCATTTTCCACCCTTTTCAGGTTTATGCGCCTTGTTCTGGGTCCTTCAGTTTGAGTTTTTAATTTTCTACTTTTTTCTGGTTTTCTTGCCATATTCTGGGTACTATAGTGTGATTTTGTCATTTTCCATATTTTTCAGGTTTTCTTGGCATATTCTGGGTCCTTCAGTGGTGAGTTTTTAATTTTCCACTTGTTTCAGTGTTTCTTGGCATATTCTGGGTCCTATAGTGTGATTTTATCATTTTCCACCTTTTTCAGGGTTTTATTGCCATATCCTAGGACCTTCAGTGTGAATTTTTAATTTTCCATTTTTTTCAGGTTCTCTCGCCATATTCCAGGTTTTTCAGTGTGAATTTTAAATTTTCCACGTTTTTCAGGTTTTCTCACAATATGCCTTTTCCTACAATGTTAATTTTTATTTTTCCATATTTTACAGGTTTTTTTTTTGTCATATTCTGGGTCCTTCAGTGTGAGTTTTTTATTTTCCTCGTTTTTCAGGTTTTCTCTCCATATCCGGGTTATTCCTTGTGAGTTTTTAATTTTCCACGTTTTTCAGACTTTCTCAGCATATTTTGCGTCCTACAGTGTGAATTTTTAATTTTCCTCGTTTTTCAAGGATTCTTGCCATATTCTGGTCCTACAGTGTGAATTTTTAATTTTCCATGTTTTTCAGTGTTTCTCGCCATGTTCTGGGTCCCACAGTGGGAATTTTCAATTTTCCACCTTTTTCAGGTTTGCTCGGCATATTCTGGGTCCTACTGTGTGAATTTTTAATCATCCACCTTTTTCAAGGTGTCTTGCCATATTCTGGTCCTACCCTGTGAATTTTTAATTTTCCATGTTTTTCACGGTTTCTTGCCATATTCTGATCCTACAGTGTGAATTTTTATTTTCCGTGTTTTTCAGGGTTTCTTTCCATTTTCTGGGTCCTATCACGTGTATTTTTAATTTTCCACGTTTTTCAGTGTTTCTCGCCATATTCTGGGTCCTACAGTGTGAATTTTCTATTTTCCAAGTTTTTCAGTGTTTCTCACCATATTCTGGGTAATACAGTGCGCATTTTTAATTTTCCACTTTTTTCATGATTTATCACCATATTCTGGGTCCGACAATGTGAATTTTTAATTTTCACGTTTTTCAGGGTTTTTCGGCATATTCTGGTTCCTGCAGTGTAATTTTCTCATTTTCCATTTTTTTCAAGTTTTTTTCGTAATTCTGGGTCCTACAGTGTGATTTTCTCATTTTCCACCTTTTTCAGGTTTTCTCCCCATATTAGGGGTCCTTCAGTGTGAGTTTTATTTTTCTACTTTTTTTCAGGGTTTCTCCCTATATTCTGGGTCCTACAGTGTGAATTTTTAATTTTTCAAGTTTTTAAGTTTTTTTCGTCATATTTGGGTCCTATAGTGTGATTTAATCATTTTCCACCTTTTTCAGGTTTTCTCGGCATATTTTTGGTCCTAGAGTGTGAATTTTTAATTTCCCATGTTTTTCAAGGTTTCCTTCAATATTCTGGTCCTACAGTGTGAATTTTTAATTTTCCACGTTTTTCAGTGTTTCTTGCCATATTCTGGGTCCTACAGTGTGAATATTTAATTTTCCATGTTTTTCGGTTTTCTTGCCATATTCTTGGTCCTTCAGTGTGAGTTTTTAATCTATCTCGTTTTTAATGTTTTCTGGCCATATTCCTGGTCCTTCGGTGTAAATTTTTAATTTCCAACGTTTTTCAAGGTTTCTTGCCATATTCTGGTCCTACAGTGTGAATTTTTAATTCTCTATGTTTTTAAGTTTTTTTCGTCATATTCAGGTTCCTACAGTGTGATTACTCTCATTTTCCATCTTTTTCAGGTTTTCTCGCCATATTCGGTGTCCTTCACTGTGAATTTTTAATTTTCTACTTTTTTCAGGGTTTCTCGCCATATTCTGGGTCCTTCAGTGTGCGTTTTTATTTTACTTGTCTTTCTGGTTTTCTCGCCATATTCCAGGTCCTTCAATGTGAATTTTTAATTTTCCACGTTTTTCAGTATTTCTCGCCATATTCTAAGTAATACAGTGTGAATTTTTAATTTTCCATTTTTTTCAGAGTTTCTTCCCATAATCTGGGTCCTACAGTGTGAATTTTTAATTTTCACGTTTTTCTGTGTATCTTGGCATATTCTGGGTCCTGCAGTGTGATTTTCTCATTTTCCACATTTTTCAGGTTTTTTTTTCGTAATTCTGAGTCCTACAGTGTGATTTCCTCATTTTCCACCTTTTTCAGATTTTTTCGCCATATTCGGGGTCCTTCAGTGTGAGTGTTTAATTTTCTACTTTTTTCAGGGTTTCTCGCCATATTCGGGGTCCTACAGTGTGATTTTCTCATTTTCGAACTTTTTCAAGTTTTTTCGCAATTCTGAGTCCTACAGTGTGATTTTCTCATTTTCCACCTTTTTCAGATTTTTTAGCCATATTCGGGGTCCTTCAGTGTGAGTGTTTAATTTTCTACTTTTTTCAGGGTTTCTCGCCATATTCTGGGTCCTACAGTGTGATTTTCTCATTTTCGAACTTTTTCAAGTT